>NW_026867211.1:0-128840 GCF_026571515.1 Ruditapes philippinarum | reverse complement strand
GCCCCCCAATCCGTATTTGTGAGGATGAAAATTTTGAGAGAAATTAGAACTATATTTATTGATCTTCCATTCTTCAAGGATAAATATCTGGAAAAAAATACCTCTTTGAAAGCATTTAAAAAAGCAAAATTACATGAAAATTACAGACTCGGTTTGATGGAGTCAGTACGGTAAAGTGCGACATCCCTCGATCACGCCCGTAGCACCGGCTTGAGCGGTACTCAATTCTCAACACTTAAGAGTGCTGGACTCAATGATCCCGAAGGACCAGAAAAATAGAACACTGAAGTGATACGGGACAACTTTTTACGGCTGCCACACAACACTTGACACCAGGTATCAGTTACAATAAGAGTTTGTTAAAGGCCTAAGAAAAGATAAACGATACATGTTTGAAAATATGTGCTAGTATTGATCAAATTGTGTTTACAAATTGTACTCTTTCGTTTTAATGATTTTAATTTTAGTCAGATTGATTGGGAAAAGAATGAATCAGCTACAAAATTTTTGACAGTGTAATGAAAATCAAATCTTTTAGCCCAAGATGTGATTTAACCGGATCATTTAGTTGGGGGCCCTGACACGGTTGAAAAATGTTAAGTAGTAGGACATACCATTATATGGTTTGGTCGACTATGAGATACCTGTACCAACATTATATTATCACATTATAAAGTTTATTTGTAAAGCAAGGGAGATTGCTAATTCAAGTAGAGACTAGGACACAAATTGGGATGACGAGTCATAAAAAATAAAATTGTTAAGTTTATTGGACAACCTTAAACAAGAGGTGAAATTTGGAAATTTAAATTTTCCTGAAAATCCTGAATTTAGTAGTTTTTCTATAGTTTTACATAAAAAATAGAAGGCTTTCAGGAGACTGAAAATCCTGAACTTCAGAAATCATGAAAACTTTCACCCATGAATTGTTAATTTAATTTAGAAAATAAATCTTTTGTGAAAGCCAAAAGGAAGAAAAGAAAGGAATACATAAGATTGCATGAAATCTGTTTTAACACCTTTATTTCAAAGAAAAAAAAGAACAATTTAACTTCTTAGAGAATACCGAGACAGGGCCCATTTTCACGCATATAAAAAGTACGTTGTGATTTGATAAACGTAGTCGAAGTCTATGTAAGATATGAAACACATTGCCTATAGACCTTTTGATTTTTGACGAAATTCAAATCAATTGGCCGGGTCATCGCAAACTTTAGTTAACCGATTTAGGTAAAGGGTAAATGTATAAACATCTCATTTTTAGACACTGCATTTTTTTGTGCTGCAAACCTTTCTGGTTAAAAAAAAACATCACAAATAGTTTTTTTGTTTCAATGCATTACTTGATAGCCTGTTTTTAAACATTTTAATGTCGTAACTCCAATCATGAATTGCTTCATCATTTTAAACTGGAACAGAAAGATACATTTTAGTCCTAGTTTTAAATAAATACACAAAATGTTACATTCACATGTATTTTGTAAAAGAACATACATGTGAAATGATAAAAATTTCAGTTTTTATCATACTTTATTGCAGTCAAATATCTCAACAGCCTCCCATTGAGGTGTCACGGGTCGATTTATTTGTTATGTTAATTGTTCATTTTGCTATGCAATGTTCGTTAGTTAGTCGCGGGAAAAGTAAACTTAATGTCCACGCATGGCATGCGATTGAAATTTGTATTGGTGAATGTCTGCTAATAAGCGTACGTTACGCAAGCATCAGATAAAATACTAAAATTAACATCCATGACACTGACCACATGGTATCATGCAGAAGAGTTTCAAAGGGAGTAAAGCCCCACTATCCCAAAGGTCAAATAAGTTCCAGAATGAGTAAATATACATTTTTTTTGAATTCAATGCAATAAAAAAGACTACAGCTTTCCTTTTGATCATTTATTACAACAAAATGTAACATACAAATATTTATAAACTGAACACAGTATGATGGTTATATATGAAGCAAAACATAAACAGGTAACGTTAGAACTAAAACAATTGACATTCATTTAGTTCATATATTCATGTAATTAACTAAAAATAATATTCAGCAGCAAATGACAATGTAAAACAAGTTCTCTCAAAATCTGATTCTGCTGTACTATAAATATTCTAAACATGATAATTAAGATTTCAACTCTGCTAATGCATTATCACAAGTTCATTGCATTCCAAACAATAACGTTGACCAGAATAAACAAATTAATTTCACAAAATCTATCAGCAAAGTTCATACATAAGGCTGCCAGCCAGGGAAGATTCTAGCAAGGTTTTTCGGATTTCTAGCTTCCTGTATAAGGTAATTCACCTGGCCTGACAAACTAAGTTGAACACCGTCCTCTACCCCCTGGAGTTTCTGACGTAACCTCAACAGTACACGCTCCGCTACTTTGTTCAGGTTCTCCTGTGTCTCACCTGGATAATATTAAAATATGTCATACTTATTTTGTCATGTGAATCTTATAATGATCCAAAGTAACACTAATTCACACTTCTAGTAAAACTTTATATTATTCTTTGATAAAACATAACTGTCAAAACTGACTCCATTGTACGTACATGTACATCATACATAATTATATACTTTACCATTTTTGATGAATTGTGCTAAAAATAATGGCAAAACGATAAATTTTGAATTCCACAGCTTTAGCTCCCTCCATATAATATTGCTTTCATAAGCTGATATATTCCCTATCAATTTTATTATTACATAACAAAATCCCATTGAATATAATTTTACAACATTAAAAGAAAATTCAACCTTTTCCAGTCTTTAATAATGAATAAGTACAGTTCTTCCACTATTTGTAAATTAGAAGGGTATTCTAGGATCTATAAACGACTAACCAGCCACCACGGATGATGAAATTATATACACTATTTTAGTCGACATTTGCCCATACTACCTACATGTATGCTATCAATAGTATCATTAATAAATGTAGATTTAACATCACTTACTATTTCTTGATGTACTTGATTCAGCAAGATCTATGATATCAGCCGTCGTGTTAGCAACGTCAACAGTATCACCGCTTTCCTCCCTCCCTCTCTGTCGCTGAAGAGCATACGCCTTCGCCGGCGAGATTGTCCAAACATGTAACGGGTCATACAGGAGAACTTCTAATATTGTTAACAATGCTTCTTGATTACTTCTCATTACTTCCATTGTCTTCTCACAACATCTGGGGGTTATTAATTAATAACAGAAATATATTTTTACTCTTTTCTTTATCATAAGTTTTCTAACATCATTAATTTGTTTATTTCTTTAAATATATGTATAAACAAAGACATTAATTTAACAAAGGTTTTAGTTTTATAAATAAAATAATACAGTAATGAAATTATAATTAATTCTATATTCCAATTAATATTTCATGTACAATCAATAAAATATATAATGCAGTGAAAAGGTACATGTACATGTGTAGCGTGTACCGAGCTGTTGGTTATTAAATCTATGGCTACAAGATAAAATGATTTTAAATCACAAATGCAAATATATAATTTTTCTTGGGATACTTATCCGAAATGATTTGAAATATTCAAATATAAATTTTCCTTGTGGTTTCTTAACCTTTTGATTAGATATCAACTTAATAAAAACTCTAGAAATAATAAAATGCAAAAATAACAATCTTCAACTAATTCTTAAATTATCCAAGAAGCAATTAAACTCTATTTACACTTACTTTCAAACAAACTAAAATTTACATTCCTAAACCTATCTCTTATTTCTTACTTTAATGTTTCAAATCAACAATCTCTTATCATAAAACATTCAAAAACCAATTCTTCAAATAATGTCTTCAAATACACTATTCTCTATCAAACATTTGTCCAAGAGGTTTTACTTAGGCAATAAAGTATTTTTAGCACCAGTATCTAAGATGTCTGGGTACTAGTAAATACAATATCACCTATATCCAACTCTTACAAGGACAACAGGCAGATTAACTATTTAAATCATAAAATATTTTCTGAAGAAGTAAAGATATTTTTAGCACCAGTATCTAAGATGCCTGGCTACTAGTAAATATAATTAAAACTTCGATGTTAACGGTCCGGAGCCAAAACCAAAACTAACCAAAAATATATTTCTTAAAATAATTTATGCCCAATGAATTTTACAGAAATCATAAAACGTCCTTAGTACCAGAAATCTAAGATTTCTTTGTACTAGTAAGTATTTATGACCTCGTTTCCACTCTCCAACGGACAGGACCAGACTGATTTTTTTTTTTTTTAATGCGTTTATTTAAGGTCGCCGCCGGAAAGCCCATATAGGCGACCGTACACTCAAGTCGGGCCATCCTAGAGCGTCCCGCCGAGATTTTTTTCCAGCTTTATTGGTGGAGGAAGACCCCAGGTGCCCCTTCGGGCATTATTTCAGGCACAAGCTGGCACCTGGGTAGAACCACCGACCTTCCGTTAGCCAGCTGGATGGCTTCCTCACATGAAAGATTTCGACCCGAGTGAGGATCGAACCTACAGCAGTGAGGGACCTGTGATCTCAAGTCAGCGACCTTAACCACTCGGCCACGGAGGCCCCACACTGATTTTTTACACTGAACACCCTCTATTTATATGCTTGTGAAGCATCATCTCCGCAGTCATTAAAACAATGATTTTGATTGGCTAAAATAATAAAACGTTTTCTTGAAACTGATTTTAATTAAACATTATAAGCGTCTGTCATCTGAAGTAAATTTCCATACAAATTATTGTGAGTAAAGAAACAATTCAAAATATATACACTTTGGATGATTCTCCTAACTTATATTTATTTGACGGTAAAAACAACTAAAATACCTACTCTCGCTATCTAATTAAATTTACGAATGAACTGTATTTTTTATTTGGATGCAAACGGCGAACTTATAACAAGGGGAGGCAATCAAATTTACTACAAAGCACATTTCCGTCACACATGCATATCCTAAAAACAGTTTCATCCTGATGATTGTTTAATTTTTCCAGCTGTATTAACAGTGAGCTGGTATGGCCACTCCAGAATGAAGGTATGACCTTTAAATTAGACCTTCATATTGAGCCTGCATTGCTTCATAACACAGTCATCCTATCAACACATTATGGTGAATATTTGACCAAATTTTTATCAGATAACAAGCAGAAACAAAATAGAAGCATCGTTATAAACATTCCAGTGTGACCTTGACCTTACGTTGTTGTGTAAGTTGAACACAACAAATCATTGGAGAAGAAAAAAAAAACCAACAACCTTACATGAGCCTTTCATGTGTTTGGCCTACATTTTAGAACAAAAGGGAAATTTCAAACTTCCCCTAAGGTAGCAAATCCCAACTACCTCTCTATACATAAAATTAAGTTCAACCAAGCACCTTTATATAATCCCTGACAATCATTAAGAATCACAAATGCCAAGAGTAAACACAAAAACATTAATTATTACTCTTATATTGAATGCTAGATAGCTTTGTGAATGATAAAATTCAATCAAACCCACCTTCTAAACACTCCCTCCACCCCTGATGCACCCATGGCGTCCTCAATGTCTCTGGTGAGTCTGAATGGAACAGTTTCTGGGGTGGGTAGGATTTTACCCTGCTCAAAAGCTATACCTAAATCTATATGTACCAGTTCTGCTGTTTTACAGTCAATCAAAATATTCTGTATGTGGCGGTCCCCAAGTCCAAGAATATATCCCACTGTAAAATAACATGGTAACAATTACTAACGTATGACTTAAAGGTACATAACCTCATTTATAAATCTTTTTTTTCTTCTTTAAAAAAGGCAATGTAGTTTTGGTTTCACTTTAATAGAGATATCATTAATATTCTGAGGTGGCCCATTATGCCTCAGAAATACATTTATTTTTATATCTCAAAAACTTTTTAATTTTGTTCACTTTTATAGTATCCAAAAAGTTACTTATTCAATTGCCATTTACCTAAACCATCTTTTTTTTATCTGTTGCTTTCTGGTACTGTATTCCTAGAAAAGATTTTGAGTGTTTTAAGTTAGCGCTTTTCGCGGTAGGCATGGTTCCGCGAATCTTTATAGCCGCGAATATGTCAATTATAACAAATCCGCGAACATTTCTAGCTTCAACCAAATATAACATAAACATGCAGAATATTTATTATAATCTACTTACGCAAAAAAACATATAAACACAGGTGCTATAGAAATGTGTAAAGAATTATTTATGTATATTTTTGACACTAGTTTGCATGCTGGAAAAGAAAATATCAATTATTAGTAATTATCATGCTTATTGACGTTATTCGCTAGTCACGGCGTTGACAAATGCATTTACAGTTTGCGTACATTGAATGACTTGGATTTTATTTGCTTGGAGTAGGTGTAATCCTTTGTTAAAAGTACACTAGTGCTACTTTTGATAACAGCTGTTATGTTGTTATAATGAATGATGTTATAATATGATGTACAGTCCGATACTGTGTAAAAATACGTATCGACATTTTGAAGATAAAGTCAGTTATAATTCAAATGAGATTAAATCTTACTTAATCACATAGTGAAAAAGGTAAGGAAATATAAAAGTGTTCACGGAACAACCGTCCGTGTTCGACTAGTCAATAGATGAAAAGGTATCGAGTAACGTCGCGCTTTAGGCGCGACTTGTCAAAAAAAGAATTAAAAGTACCCAACAGGCAAGGTCATGCATCCAAAACATAGCCTTCAAAAACTGTAATTTAGGTTGTAGCGACTTAATATTCGCGGAATTCGCGGTTACTACAAATCCGCAAAAGTTTGTCTCCGCGAAAATGCTGACGTTGTGAAAAACGCGAAATATTGTATCCGCGAACATTTCTAGGAATACAGTATTATGTACTGTAACAAGCATCTAATAATATCTAAAGCCATTTTTAAAACATTGTAAAATTCATGTTTGGCCTTTCTAAAGAAGTAAAAATTTATTTGTTTGTGAGGCATTATAATGTGCTAGACAATGGTAGACTATTACAATTAAAGCTGTGTAGAGGTCCAGAAGTCCAAGAAACTAATGCAATAACATACATTTTGCTATTCTCCAGTCCAAAAAAAGATAGATATAATTGTGATTTATAATATTGTCATTATCCTATCAAGCTTGTTCATATAATTATTTGAGCAACTGCTTAATAAAACTACTGACAGAACAATCTTAGTGCCAAAAATAAGGCTTCCAAAGAAAGGTCTTCATAAAAGTACCCAAAGAAGGATGATACTGAATGTCATTGTTTACAAGACTTTAACTGACCTATAGAGTTGGTAGCTACACTCCTTGTATATGCCAGTCTTCTCTCAAACCATACTGGTGGGGATGTAAACTTCTCAAAGAAGAAATGTCGAAACACTGGCTGGAATTTTTCACAGATCTCCTGATAAACCTTGTATTTACCCTCTGTTGTTGTTGCAGCCTGAGAATACACATAATCACTGATTTAAAGTAACATTATACCTATACAGTAAAAACTCTGAAAACCGGACCCTCTGAAAACCGGAATCCTCTGAAAACCAGACCATTTCAAAAGTCCCGTATTTTCTCCTTATATGTTCATTGAAAAAAAATCCTCTGAATACCGGAACCTCTGAATTCCGAAAACCGGACGCTTTTCTGTGGCTTCTAATGCTAAACATGCATAAAAAATCCTCTGAAAACCGGACAGCAATTTTAAGTGTCAACTTTCTGTGTATTTCAAAGTATATTAAAACATAATCTCAACAGGTGACATGTTCAATTACCAGTTAATGATCACCTTTTTTATCTATGCAGGTGTGAAAACACTTGTTAGTGTGTGTTAATTTCTTATTGGCAATTAAATTATAGCTCTTTCATTATAATTGTGCCTTTCCCTGTATAGGTATGATTTTTCTAAATGTTTTTAATTTGTTGTGTGTTTTTTCTTCTTTAAATATAAAATGTCTAAAAGAATAAGAAACTTTTGTAAAATGATTCCTGTTTTGCTAAAAATTTTGATCTTTGTTTGGATATTTATTATATGCAAAAATAGTAATACTAAATTCCATTGATTACATATTTCAAAAGCCAATTAAAAAGATATATTTCAGACAATGTGTTGTTTTAATTTCTGATTTTCTGAATTATATTCATGGATTTGCATAATAAAATTACTTAAGTTATTTATTGCTAAAAGAAATTAAAATATGACTTAGTCAAAAATGCTAAAAAGTAAATACAAAATGTTTAAACAAAGTCATTGTTCAAACACATCATAATTATCAATAAATGTATAAAACCTATGAAAACCGGAATCCTCTGAAAACCGGACTTTTGGTCAAGTCCGGAGAGGGTCCGGTTTTCAGAGTTTTTACTGTACAAGGTTATATAGTGAATGTTCAACAGGTGATTCAAAATAAGTTTGCACTTTGCCATATTTCCTTTTAATTATTTTAAACTAACTTCGCATGAACGATAAATAAGTAAAGTGTTCCAAGGAAATTTCCATAAATATCCATCGTAATTATATGATAATTTCATTAATCATATATGGCATTATCGTTAACTTTATTCTTCTATTTTGTATTCAATTAAAAAATAATCAGGAAAATGTAATATATCTCACGGTCAGTTTAGTTCTACAGTCAATATAGTAGAGATCTTTGGGTCTGTAGCGTGCATGAGCCCCTTTACTACCAACCAGGTACTCGCCCACTGGTAATGTACCCTCACACCATTCTAGAAGACCACTTCGCTGAGACAGGGGTATAACCTAAACGTTAACAGCAGACACATGTATCAAATATATAAACAATATAAATGTAAAAGCTATAACACTATATACATGTAAGTTATAACACTTTTACATGTTAAAGCTGGAAATAATGTATTTAATCACATACAATAGTGTACAAAATTCAGCTATAACGTCTTTATTATTCATTCTATTGACCATATGACCAATAAAATTTTAGTTAGGCAGCATGGCCTGAATGATTAACTTGAAGGACAAGTTTTCTAAGGGTTCACACCACGTCAAGGGGAATCCATTGTTTCCTTGAGCAAGAAACTAAACATTCTGATTCATCACAAAGTACTGGTTAGTTCCCGGAACCTTTTCGAGAGTATTTCATTAAGCTTATATTTTCCAGCACATTCAAACATAAACTAATGTATAACCTATAACATGAGAAGAGGAAATTGAGTTGTAGCAAACGAAACCTTATATTTCCTGATTTGTAACTGTCGTTTTCGTGTCTCAGAATCTTTCTGTAGTAAATTATTGACCATATCAAACACTTGCTGCATCACAGCATCTTGTCGAAGATCATCTCGTCCCTAAAACAATTAGACAAAATGTTGTTCATATTGACTATACAGTAAAACCTGCATTAAGCAACCAGTCAAGGGAGTAACAACGGAGTAACAAAAAGTGGCTGCTTAAAGGAGGTGCCTGCTTAAGTCAGGTCATATGCAGAACAAATGGTCAATTTGGGGAGCATTCAAACTGACTGAATAAGGAAGGTGACTGCTTAATACAGATGATCGCTAAGGTTTGACTGTATCCTGAAAAATGTATACTTGCTACAATGGAGATTAAGAATTTATACCAATTAGATATATGCCATTGCTTGTCATCAAAGTTAAATAAAAATGTATTCTCTTTCTATAAGCAAGTGTTTCAGTCACAGTCAGGTTTGCAGTTAACATATAAATGATCCTTTTATAATTACCCTATTTTTCAAAAATAAAGTTTGCAAACTTTCTGACTAATATCTTTTGAAAACCAAGCAAAATGCCAAATTTTGACTTTTTCAAATTTCATCTTTAAAACGGAATCATGGAAACCAAAAGAATCCAAGGTTTGTGAAACTAATAACTTCCCCTTCTGTGATAACTAGGCCTTCTATTAAAACCAGGAAGCTATGACTTTAAACATACAATTATCAACACAACAGGTAAACCAAGCATGTATCTTAAGCTTATTATCTCATACCTGTCTGTAACATCACCTATTTCTAATGCATAGCTTCAGAATATAAAATCTAAATACTATTTTTCCTTTATGTATTTTTTGTAATGAACCTGCTCAATTTTAAATTTGTAACAGTCCATTTGTTAATTGAATAAATGATATAAAATTGTTGATGTAGATAGGAAAATAGAACAACCAACAGCATGGATGCTGTTTAAACTGCATAAATGTGCAGGCCAGGCTCTTTCTTTGCCGTTTAAAAAAGGTCAGTATTTGTCAACATTAGTATTAGAAGATTAAAAGGTCAGTGTAAGACACCTTGACAAGTTGTCTGCTCTTGGTACCATCAGATCCAACACAAGAAATAATCTTCGGCAAGTTAATACCACCGGCTAGTTTGAACGTCGGCTCAAACTTCTCTATATGAGGAATATCTCTGTAGTCACAACTGGCATTCACCTGTAAGTAAATATCATCTTATATTATACCTTACATGTGTTCCATTCTTTATCTATGTAAGTGTCAGCGGGCCTTTCAATAATTTAATATTAGATTTAATCAGGCTCTTTTTAGTACTGCAATTGTTTCCCAATGCCAGCTAATTAGAAGAAGTTTCACAAATTTATTGAATAAAAACATTCATCTTTGATGGCTATTAAGATGGGCATTTATAAAATGGATGTACCGAATACACTTCACTCTTATTTGTATATAATTATGACCTTTAATCTCACAAATACAGCCAAAGTTGTTTTGAGTTGCAACACCATTCTGATTTGAATATTTTATAAAATGAGTACATCAATGAGCGTCCACGCATTTGCTCAACTAAGAGAGCATTTGATTAGTAATCTAGCGGTCTATCGCTTGATCCTTGGGTGAGGTGAAATTTCTCCGAGACAACTGATCTTGGATATTCAGTCATTTGTCTCTCACAGATGATGATAAATTCATGTGGGATTGGTAGTCGTGTCATTTTCATCGAAATTGATAACTACTGGTTAGCTATCTAGGAAAGCCTGTTAGAAGGTGTTTTTTTTTTTATTGTATAAGCATACATTAATTCGCAAAAAACAACATAAGTTAACAGCTTTCAAAAACAAGAACCGGTTGAACCGGGTGATGCTCCCCGAGAAGGTTCTGGACACAGGAAAGTATAAAAAAAATGAACAAAGGGCAAAAAACTCCAAAATTAGGCAAAGCGGAGTTATGTTTTTTGCACTGCACTTCTATTCAATGAGATCTATCTATCTATAAAGTTTCCTGATGATATCAGAGTTATGTCCTGGGTAAAATTCAAAGTGTAAAAATGAACAAAGGGCAATAACTCCAAAATTAGACCAGGCGTTGTTTAGGTTCTTTAAGCATTGCAGTTCTATTCAATTATATCCAGCTACCTACAAAGTTTCATGTTGATATCTCTAATAGTTTTAAAGTTATGTCACGGACAAAAGTCAAAAAGTAAAAATAAACAAAGGGCAATTACTTCAAAATAAAGCAAGGCAGAGTAATGATTCTTAAGCACTGCACTTCCACCCAATGAGACCTATCTATCTACAAAGTTTCATGTTGATATCTCTTATTATTTTAGAGTAATGTCCCGGACAAAGTTCAAAGTGTCAAAATGAACAAAGGGCAATAACTCCAAAAGTAGGCAAGACAGTGTTACAGTTCTTGTGCACTGCAAACTTACTCAATGAGATCTATCTACCTACAAAGTTTCATGTTGATACCTATTATAGTTTTAGAGTTATGTCCTGGACAAAGTTCAAAGTGTAAAATAAACAAAGGGGGATAATTCAAAAATTAGGCAAGGCAGAGTTACGGTTCTTGTGCACTGCACACCTACTCAATGAGATCTATCTACCTACAAAGTTTCATGTTGATACCTCTTGTTGTTTCAAAGTCATGTCCCGGACAAATTTCAAAGTGTAAAATAAACAAAGGGGGATAATTCAAAAATTAGGCAAGGCAGAGTTATGGTCCTTGTGCACTGCACACCTACTCAATGAGCTCTATCTACCTACAAAGTTTCATGTTGATACCTCTTATACTTTTAGAGTTATGTCCCGGACAAACTTCAAAGTGTAAAATAAAAAAGGGGGATTATTCAAAAATTAGGTAAGGTAGAGTTACGGTTCTTGTGCACTGCACACCTACTCAATGAGATCTATCTACCTACAAAGTTTCATGTTGATACCTCTTATACTTTTAGAGTTATGTCCCGGAAAACTTCAAAGTGTAAAATAAACAAAGGGGAATAATTCAAAAATTAGGCAAGGCAGAGTTACGGTTCTTGTGCACTGCACACCTACTCAATGAGATCTATCTACCTACAAAGTTTCATGTTGATACCTCTTATACTTTTAGAGTTATGTCCCGGACAAATTTTAAAGTGTAAAAATAAACAAAGGGGAATAATTCAAAAATTAGGCAAGGCAGCGTAACGGTTCTTGTGCACTGCACACCTACTCAATGAGATCTATCTACCTACAAAGTTTCATGTTGATACCTCTTATACTTTTAGAGTTATGTCCCGGACAAAGTTCAAAGTGTAAAAATAAACAAAGGGGAATAATTCAAAAATTAGGCAAGGCAGAGTTACGGTTCTTGTGCACTGCACACCTACTTAATGAGATCTATCTACCTACAAAGTTTCATGTTGATACCTCTTATACTTTTAGAGTTATGTCCCGGACAAAGTTCAAAGTGTAAAAATAAACAAAGGGGAATAATTCAAAAATTAGGCAAGGCAGAGTTACGGTTCTTGTGCACTGCACACCTACTCAATGAGATCTATCTACCTACAAAGTTTCATGTTGATACCTCTTATACTTTTAGAGTTATGTCCCGGACAAGAAAAGGGGACGGACGACTGGACGGAAAGACGGACGGACTAGGCGGCGACTATATGCTCCCCCGAAATTTTTCGGGGAGCATAATTACAAAGTTAATGTTATCTTAGTATGCTTTTGCTATTGTCATCGCAACATGCTACATGTACCTTTATTTCCTTTGTAGGTACTGGCACATTCCGCAAGCCCTTCACTTTAGTGAGCCATAACTGTGCTGGCAACTGGATTGGCTCTGAAACATTTGACAAACAGAACCAAATAAATTAAACATTATAAACCTATCTTGAACTCTCTGTGATCAACAGATTCATGCATTTATTGTGATGAGAAAACTACAGTACTTCATGAAAGAATGTGGTGTACACACTAAACTCAGATTGCAGAAAAAACAAAATAGTAATGGATAATTTTGTTTCAGAATATTTTTTTCTTATTAGTTATTATATTGTAGTGTGTTATATATATATAATAGAGTTACTTCTTGTTCCAACGTTTGGAAAATGGTTATGCAGTTATAGAAACAACATAATTACAGTTTTAAAAAATTAAAATAATAGCTTTTACCAATTATGGCTTTCCTGGTTTGGTTAAGTTAACTTAGATATCAAATCAAAACTTGTATGGCCATATCTTAACTTTCTATATTCACTTTCTTAAAAATGAAGACACCAACTAATATATGAAAGTATTATTAAAGGCAAAAACAAAATTAGGAGGAAGAGTTAGGATGATCACTGTGATTTTACCGTTTGAGCCTGCACATCCGCGCAGTCTGATCAGGATCCATGCTGTTCGCTATCAGTTTCTCTACTTGTTATTGGGTTTGTAAGCGAACAGCATGGATCCTGATCAGACTGCGCGGATGCGCAGGCTGGTCTGGATCCATGCTGGTCGCGAACGCATTATGTTGGTTTTGTCGTGACACGGCTCAAATGTAGTTTTATAACTTACTTGTTTGTGTTTTATATTCCTGAACATTCCAGTTAGCTAACTGTATGTAAGCATCACAAAGTGTCTGTAGATCTTTCACAATGTCTCCAACTTTTTTATTCTCCCTTAATTTTCCTACCATATTTTTAGCAGCAAGCACTCTACCCTGTTTATACAACAAATAATTCAATATCTAAAATGTTTGGTTTTTGTTAACTTCATTGGAACTGTTACCACTTTTGTACAGTATTTTTTATTAACACTCCAGGAAGGGATAATCTACTTAATAAACTTTTTTGTTTAGTGTTATAGAATTTTACGACAGTGCATATCAGACTATAATGCAAATAACTACCATATTTTTTTAAAAGTTACAATGTGTACTCACAAACATGAAGGTTTTGTATTTACAGACCTGAATAAACACAAAGTCCACTGAGGTAGAAACAGTTAAATGCCTATATATGACAATGTGGCATAAATCAACAGAATCACTTACAAACAAAAAATATGGAAAACATAACAAAGAAATATGCACAGAATTAAATAGAAAATCGCTACTTAGTACAATTCTTAGCCCAATTTGCGTCAGAAGCGTTTTAATACTTCATTTTTAGGTAATTTTGCACACTTGAAAAACAGAGATAGCAAACAATCTAAAATTTTGCATACATGTTATTGGTATATAACTTCATCAAATGGTATAATTTTGAATAACATTTCTTAGCAAGTCATGTTAAAAAACTCTCAGTGGAGTCCATTTGTCAGTATTTGTTCTTGATAGAAAATTACCACTTCATTGTAGGGAAAGTCTAAAACATAATTTCAACAAGTATGAAAAAACATAAACAACTATTCATCCAGAGGTGATATCCCTGAGATAAAAGATGAGTATCATTTATGAAGATGAACAACACACACACAAATAAAATGAATGAATACCTCTTCGGCTGGGTTATCAGCCTGAGATTTGGACATCTTACTGCTCCTTCTCATTGTCTTCGCCTGCTGTAACAACTCTGTATCACGATTGGCATTAGCCAATGCCAGAACACAAAACAAGGTATGGTGTGGATGCGACACTGCTGTCTCATAAATCATCTAAAAATTATAACATTGTTCTTAGTTTTATCACAGTGAAAATCTTTCCCTTCAAATATATTCAATGTTTTCTTTTCTAAGATTTATATATACATGTTTAATTGATAAATTACATAGTAAGTGTTGTGTTTTTTTTCAACTGTTGCATTATTTCAGGCAAAAGTAAGCACCATTTATGAACCATCAACCTTCTGTAAGAAAACTAGACAGCTTCCTAACTTGAAAGATTCTAAAGTTCTTAATAGGATTTGTACCAAAGAGGTGAGCGACAAAAAATTAGTAAGCAACCTTAACCACTTCGTTAGTCAGAGGTCTTTTGATAAATATATAGAACTTTCTTATATACAATGATATGACAAACAAACCTTGTCAAGAATTTGTAGGAAAGGTTGTGAAGTATCTCTGTGTGGTTTGACATCCATTCTTGCTGCTAGCTGGTACATCAGTGGTAACCATTTGTATGTCTTGATTTCTTTCACTGCTCCCTATAGTGACAAGACATCGAAATATATAACAATATTTCAAACAGTCAATGAAGATACACAATATTACATATTTTGTTCAAGAATCTGTACATTTCTATATACTTCCTGCTGCAGAATGTACACACACACACAAAAAAAAAAGATTTCAAAAGAAATATTTGGGTTTTCTCGTGTATAAATTTGACCTAGAGATATAAAATAACAGAATCGTCATATATTTCTTTTATTTTATTTTTTACAGGGAAAAATTACCCAACATTATTTTCTTTTTAGCTCCACAATCACATAATCTACAAAATTATAGCAGAAGAAACTACACATATAACCATTTAAAGAAATAATATCATTATTTATGCACTTTGTTAGAAAAAACGCAATTTTTTTAAAAATACCTCCATCATACTATTTACATCCTTATTATGCACGTTATTAAACCAGAGAGATGTCAGTCGGAACACTCGTAAATTATGCTCGTCTCCACACCTCAAACATTTGATATAATTAAGTACAGCCTTCAGTAGATAAATGTTCCTATCTTCCTGCATACACAACAGCTCATGTTGATCTATCTCTGTTTGCTTTTCTAATGTTCGTAGATATCGACTAAAAATGTATTAGTAATGAATATGTAAGTTTTAATATAGAAATCAAATCTAGTTTAAGTTTCAAAATGTTTTGTTTTATTTATAAACATTTTAATGTCTTCATCAGGTATATTTGTTTACAGGAAATGTCGTCAACGTCATACCACATCAAGGACAACTTGCAATAATAATGTGTTATAATCAGCAATATACATGTACTAGTAACTTACAGTTTCTTTTTCTTAAAGGGAAATGACTAAAAATATTATTGAACTCCTACAGACCTCAAAGTACAATATATTTCTAATAATACATGTATAAAAACTTAATCAAAGAAATGTTTAAATATCAGATTGTGTTTACTTCATTTCAACTCCCGATATAAAATATTGGATTTCACTGATATGACTTACATCAGTAGAAGTTGCATACTTATTGTTCATTCATTGAGGACAAACCCATTTTCCATCAATAATATCCAAAAAAAAGTCCTTTAAAAATTGTAAATTTTCATTATCATGATTATTTCCATACATCATTTGAGAAATAATTAGAGGTGCGCGGTTTAACCGGTATACCGGTAAACCACGGTCCGAGACATCTGCGGTACGTACCGCGGTACAGACCTGGAAAACCGGTACTTTTAGCTCTAATTTAAAGCAATTACAGATCCGTAAAATGTACTAAATTAAAAAACTTTTTCTGTTGTATATGTCAATATTTCTTTGAATTAACCTTTTTGCAAACAACTTTCGCCGACTGTTATCATTCTTCGATAGTTCTTAGCGAAAATTGAATGCTTTATCGATTACCGCATGTAAGCCAGAATTGTCGACTTGCATGATCTCAGTTGAAGAAGCAAGAATTGTCGACTTACATTTACTTGTCCAAATATCGCTTATTTGATACGAAAACTAATCGTAAAGATTGATAATTCATGAGGGCATTCCAAGCTTGCATAAAATTAGGGTGTTACTATTTTAAGTATTTATATAAATAGCGACCAATCAGGCTAGGGGTTTTCCTTACGTCACGCACTTACTGCATGCGCATGGCAATTAACTAATTATAGAACGGCGTAGAAACTGGATTAAAAGTAATGTTCGTTCAACTAATGAATATTAATTAAGCAGCAACATGGTCAGCTTTTTTCTATGTGATAATTTTAATTTGCTTTTGGGGTACATGTTTGTTTTGGTTTCTGACACAGATTAATTAAACTAGCTCTTGCAATAAAAAAATTTACAATAGCAGCTGGGACTCTGTTATAAAATTAACCGACAAATAAATATTTGTCATCGGCTAACGTGCATAAGCAATAAAAACATTTTATTTTTCCATTTCAACTATGCAATTTATATAACAGTTGTTAAATGTTGAAAGAGACCAATATATAATAAAAAAAACAACAACAAGAACTTATCCATGACCCAATTAATTTATGATTGTCAACATGCGAAAGTACCTTATGAAAAAAAGTTAAATGATGCTTTGATTAATCTGTATTTTATAGATCTGCTTAATTTTGATATTTGAAATTCTATATCAGCCTACCTTGATACTTATTTTAGAGATAAAAATTAACCTATAGCGTACAATGAAAATCCGTGGTATACCGCGGTTAATACCGTGGTTTTTAGGAAAAAACCGTGGTATACCGTGGTATTTTCTTTCTGGCGGTACCCAACTCAAGAAATAATATGATATTGTTCTGTCACTAGTAAGCTATTATCTGTATTTTCTCAAAATAAACAAATATCAATCTATATATTTGAAATGAGATCATCTTAACATACTCTTTAGCAGATTCTCCCATAACTTCTCTAAGTCGATCAGCTTCTTGTTGAGATTTCCTCATCAGAGATTGTTTTGCCTCGTATGTACTTGAGTTCATGTAATTAACAATATTCTGGTACTGGGTGTCAGCGTATTTCGCCAGCGCAAGGTACGCGTCCACTGACCGGTCCCCGGTTTCATCTAGTTGCTCGTACATGTTTATAGCCTGTAACATTACATATGTACATATATATTATATGTATTGTATATTTATACCTCCGTATTTTGATTAAGCAATAATTAACCTCAGACACACGATTTTAAGCAACTATCTAAAAAGACTTAAACAATAATAATTTCAATAGAATTCACTTGAAATTCTCGAAATAATTCATTTGAAATAGCTATGAACAGTAAAGGTGAAAGTCCAATTTACAGCATCAACAGAATTAATGCAGAAAAATGTATGTTTGGAGCTGCAAAGATTCTGGCCATATATCCCCTCCATTCTTCCCAAAAGCAAGTGTTTTTTAAGTAATAAAATGACCGGTCTAAATGATATAGCCAGACTTATGTTATGTACAAGGTTAAATTATTCAGTCTAAAATATTCAACACATATCCACTGAGTCTTATTGAAGCTTTACTGGAAAGACAAGACTTTACCTTTTCCATGTAGTTTTCCATAATAATGTTGGGGTTTTCTGATCTTGTCTCTGCTAACCAGTTACCATAGATACTGAGGGTTTGTGGGTAAAACATGGCTGCTGATTTGTCCGTAGATCTTAACTGAAAAAGTGTTTTATAAAAATCTAAAACCTTTATATAATAAGTTAATTGATGCAGATGACCCTGGACCAAGACAACAAACTTACAAAATGGCCTGGCCTGCAATCTTTGACATCAGAACCCTTCAGTTAGCTAAATAGGTAGAGTGTTGGGACTGTGAATCAAGCAACCCAGATTTGATTCCTGGAATGTGCAGGTCACTTTCAGTGTGATTGATCATGAAATCTTTTGTACAGTCATTCACACTGTACCTCGGTTCTGGCATGTACAGAAGTTATTATTTCCTTGCAAAAGTGAAGGCAACTAGTATTTGTGACCTGATCAACAGCATGCCCAGGAATGAAGCAGTGGCTGAACTTTGCTCTGGTAAATTCAATGTCACTTACTGCCTTGTTCCCGAAACTAAACCTTGGTCTAAACTTAAATACTTGAATTTCTATTTCTCTTAATATCCTTTTTATAATTTCACAGTTTTGCTTCTAATAATAATAATTTAATTTAACAGATTTGCTCCTTGATTAATAAGACTTATAACTACTTTGCTGTTTCTTTGTGATCAAAATAAAAGTTAAAACTTTATCAAATATTAGTGGATTTATCAATATTGTTTTAAGAAAATTTTTGAGAAAATTTTGAAAATAACATATCCAAGGCAACATATCATAAGAAAACACTACCTTCCTAAGTTTATCAATCATGCCTCTAAGTAAAGGTTTAGCTATATTCTCCTCTCCTCTTGCCCAGAACAACTTTGCCTCTTCAATCTGAGAGGGTATGCTTAGAGAAAGATCTGATATGTCCAGCTCCTTGACTGTTGCTATGGCCCTCTCAGATACCTACAAATGATGAAATGTAACCTAAACAAATGTAAAATTTCCTTGGGAGAATATTATGCATTCTTCCTTTGTTTTTAATGTTAAATTGTAATTATCCCAAATTCTAACATCACCCACATTTTTCTCTATTGCACATAGAAGGACCAAAAGTGTGTGTTACTATGCAATAAAATCACTGTTGACTTTCTAAATTAAGACATGTGATGGAACCAGTCAACATTATGATGTAGCCATTAAAAATGCGACACACTAAAACAAATCAGGCACAATTTATCAGAACAGTGATTTTATTGAATGATAAAATCACTGTTTGGGATATATTATTTCTTAAATAATGTACATGTATATCATCTGTTACACAGGTATGTGAGAAATCAAATTGGTAAGCATAAAATATTGAAATATTTGTAATTCAACTACAAGACTAAGTGGTAGACAGTTACTGTCCCATACATTGTACCATTAATTTAGGCCAGAAAACAAGTATAACTGTCTTTGTTATGAAAGTTTTATATTTGTCTGATTAGTTATAAAAGTTTTTTAATTTGAGGATGAAGAAAAAAATAATTTCATCTAAACTTCATTAATTTTCTTTTATAAAAGTGTAGATTTTACATATTTTATACACATATCAAGTGAACATTTAGCATCAATTTTCTATCATAATAAATTCTTGTAGCTCTTAGAAATATCCCAATCAATTAAGAAAATAAGTATAAATTACAGCTCTGGCGGCAAATGGCTTAAACAAATATGTTATGATCAAATTATAATGACAGTAGTGGAAATAATTAAGAAAAAAACTACCTGATGCCTATTAGCTTCCCTTGCACTAGTTGCTAGCTGGTGTAGACTTTCTACATAGATACGGAACACATGTTTATTATCCGTCTTTTCCCACAGTAACTTCATTGCTGAACATTTCATATACAATGTAGGCAAGGTAAACTTGATATCACTGTCAGTGTCCAATATCTGGTTCACATCACTAAGATCCATTCTCCCTACCTCTCTAAAACTGTTTCAAACACAATGTGTGAATAAATAAAAGCAAAACATTTTTAGTGAAATTTTACTAGAAATAATAGAAAATCAAAGAAAAAGTAAATAGTAACTTTTCTGCATGATATGGTAACGATATTGAAACTCATAATGAGAAAGACCAATTAACCCGTAACCTGCTATATTTCTATAATGGATCTGTCCAGCTTTAAATTTGAAACAGTTCATTCAAACTTCCAGGGATTTCAATATCTAAATATAATAAGTGAGCTGCAAACAGTATACAGCCTGGTCAGACTGCACAGGCTGGCCTGGCTCTATACTGGTGGCACAGGTTGATCACTTTTGGGTTCCAGCCTGTTAATGGTTAAGATGAATATTACATGTATTTCTGGCTAACTGAAATACTATTAACTGGTGGAATAAAATTATGGTAGACAGTGAATTATTTCTGTAATTAAGCATTTTCATGTGTAGGACCAACAAGCCTTACTTAAGGAAGCTTTACTTGCCTCAAATAAAAGAATCCATAATTGTTTTTGCTTTTCCAACCAACAAAAAAATTGAGGTTAAATACTCCCTAAGAAGTGCCCCTAGTTACACAGTTTCAGTCATATAACAACATTACAGTACTTTCTAGTTGAGAAATACTCTAAGGCATCCTAGCATGCAATAATTAGGGCAATAGTTTGGATGTTGACTGAATCATAGTCCTGCAGTAGACTCCAAGGTATTCTAGTAATCAGGTAATAGTATGGATGTTGGTAGACCACGAGCCCTTCAGTAGACTAGTTGATATTCTTTTTCACATGAAATAATTTTCTTTATTTCTTTTTTTGGTGGGGTTTTTAGTCACACGAACATAGTTATTAAAGGCCATATGGTGAATTTCTAGCATTACTGGAGGAAGACCTCAAGTGCCCCTCAGTGCATTATTTGATCAGGAAAGAGCAGGCACCCAAGTAGAACCACTGATGTTATGTAAACTTCTCACAAGAAAGAATCCAACGGCCCTGTTTGAATTTTAACCCAAAGTGGTAGAGGGCAAGTGATTTGAAGCCAGAGACCTTAACCATTAGACCAGGGATGTCTCCATAAAAAATCATATATCCATGACCAAATATTAAAGTACAGTAGCTATCTTCAATGACACATCAGTGACATCACATGCATAATGAAAGTGTGTTAAAAATTTGATGAATGCTCCTTTTGTAGTGTTTGAAAAGTTTTTTTGTTTTTTTTTAGTTCTTAAAAAAAATATAACATAATAATAAACTTTCTTTTTTTCATGCACATGTATATTTATAAAACATTTTATTCATATATCACAGTTCTTTAATTACGTATCTGCATCTCATTGTATGTACAAAGAAAGATTAAAAAGATACCAATATTTTCATATTCACCTTTTAAGTAGATCACTTGTTTGGTTGACAATGTTAACACACATTAGGTCTGCTAAAACAGGATATAATTTCCTAGCACTAGTCAAACAGCCATCCTTCAACCTTGACACTGCACATAATCTGATAAAATAATACGTACATGGTATAAATAAGATTAATATATACATGCATCTAATACTTTTCATAGTTTATCAAGTAACTTTTAATATTTATTGACCCACAACTGCATAACAAACATAGAAATTTAAAAGTGTTGCAAAAGTGTTGCAAAATTTATTCAAAACAGTTTAATTGTAGATATTTTGTTTGTTTAATTGTGTTTTACGTCACACCAGCACATAATAGATCATATGGCTGATGCATTTACTGATGCAGGAAGACTTCAGGCGCCCTTCTGTGCATTATTTCAGGCACCTAAGTAGAACTTTTCTTTCTGTTAGATAGCTGGATAGCTTCCTCACATGAAAGAATCCATTGTCCCTATTGGGATTTGAACAACCTTAACCACTCGGCAACGGATGCCCCTAAAATTGTAGATATACAATGTTTAGAAAGGCATTGTAATAAAATAACTATTAGAGTTTTTTGAGTCAAAAAACATATCTGCATTACAAATCATTGAATCATTTGTTAATTGTTTACCTTGAATGGTTTAGAGATTTGTCTGTAAAAGTGCTATGGTCCTCTCTGATTGACTTCATGGCCTTGAAAACACTTTCATGAAATCCTGTCCCCGTCTCAATCCTGGTTAAATATTATACAATGCAATTGAGCGCATTAAAGTCCTTATTAGATGTTATACTCATATTGCTTCGCTTAGAATTTCAAATGTGGCAGTGACTGTAAAGCTCTTAACGAAACATTACTAAATTGTTTTACTCGCAAAGTTCGTTGACAAACAAAACCTGAAGGAACAACCCGATGCTTCATATTTTATGTTCTTAAGAATACACTTTATAAACAATGCTACATAAGCAAAATATTAACACAACCACTAAAACTAGAATGAGTAGAATTCCCTGCATTTACAACTTATCTATACGTATACAGGTTGTTATCTATTGTACAGAAAGTGTATACCAGTTAAACTTACAAATGGTACATTTAATATTATTTAATCCAAATTGTAGGCTAATACATGTGATTTTAAAAGGGTTTAGTCTGAAAATTTGTAGAACAAAGTTAAAAACTTAATACGAAAAGCAAAGTTTATTCTGAAATATATTTCAATGCTATCAAGATTTGCTACATACATTTATTCAGTCAAAGCAGAGGGTTACTAAATTCAGCTCTGGAAATACTTACTTGTTTGGTGAATCAAGGTTCCACATTCCCATTCTCCAAGCAGCTTCAAACTGTAGCTCTCTAGTTTCTGAAGTTAAATTTGGCACATCATCCTGTCCCATAATCCCTTGCAGGTAAGTGTTGAAGATGTGATTAGCTCCGAAGCATTGCAAAACCTTAAGTTTTAATGAAAGAAAACATTTTTAGAGGGTTCAAATCAAATTGAGATGTATTCTAAGTTACTTGTTGTAAAAATTATAAAAAATTATCATTAAATTAAAGTAAGTGTTTCAAATTCCACAGTTTCTTTTATTGCTGGAATAAAAAGTCATATCATATCACTTTTTAGTATTTGAAATTATTTTTTGTCCAATAGGATTTCAGTATTTCAAATGAATCATAACAATTTACTTTGGTAAAAGGGCTTTAATTTATCATCTTGAGCAATTTAATCCATTAATTTCCAGGTTTTTAGTAATGAAAAAAATCACTTCATAGCATTATTCTACACTATAGGTTAATTTTTTTTTGAAAACTTGTTTCAAGTGATGAATTTTGATGTATGGTGACTTAAACATTTCTATGACCATATATTATACCAAAGTGAAACCTTATCAAAAATACTGACTTACATTAAGTAGATCATACTGATTGGTGGTTCCTGATTGGCTCATTTGAATATCACATGACACAACTGCCTTATCCCATTGGTTTTCTTGTTGATAAGTGCAGATTCTATAAAAAATGTATGTAAGACTGACACGTTGCTAATTGGTTTCATTTAAGAAGCATATTTAGCAATTCTGGATAAAGAATACGGAACAATCTACTTTAACAAAATTCCAACATAATTGTAGAGTTCACATGGCAACTTATTGTAGAAAAAACTTTGGTACCGATCTTTGTTTTATTTCATGTCTGAAGGGGCTAATGATGGAGAACAAAAAACTTGACCATGACATTAATATTACAATATAATCAAGTCTTGAAACAAATTCAAATCAAAAGCTTCAATGCATAGTGCCATGCTACATGTAGTAGACCACAACTAAATAATAATAAAAAGAACTACAAACCGTGAGGAACTATCAGCCTTCCTGCCTGCACCACAACCATAAACCCCATCAGGGTCCCCAATCCAGCTGTAAGCCTCCAATAGCAGATCTTGAACAGATACACCTGACCTTGAACTTGAGGCCTCACTTAGGGTATCTATTCTTGTATCCTGGCTTGACCCCTGTGATGACCTCTGACTGCCCCTGTCTGATTCTGATCTTTCTCTATATAGATACAATGTACAAAAAATATTTACGTCCAAGATAACAGAATTTCTTTCTTTCTAAATTTATTTTACCTACTTTCATCTGTATATACATTACCAAGTTTTAGCATACATTTACTTCTTTCAATACTACACACATTTTCTAGTTAAAGCATACATTACCTACTTTCAATGTAGAAATGTACATTACCTAGTTTTAGAGCTCTGGTTCACTCTTGCTAGACACAATTCATATTTCAACTGGACAATATCAAACTTACTTTCTACAGAGCAGTCTAAGTGATATCCCATTAATGCTGAGTATGGTTAAGTGAAAGAGGGTGCTAGAATGTTAAGGCACAATAACGTTTATCAAAGTCACAGCATCCATTTAATTGGTTAATAACAATGATTACACCCTTGACATGCTGAGTGGTTGCAACATATTTGCAAAGATTTGGGTTTAGAACAGTTCATTTAAAATATCAGCCATCAACAGTAACAAGAGGGCCATAATGGCCCTGAAGTCGCTCACCTGTATACAGGCCCCCGGAACGGGGCAAGTTTAAACCCCAGGGCTTTTATTTGAACAAACTTGGTAGACACCCATTAGAATATGTTTCATGCTAAACATCTAAGGTCTAGCTCCTTGGGTTTTTTAAAAGAAGATTTTTTCAAGTTTTTTCTTTCCACATATAGTTAAAAACAATGACACACCTGGGGCAGGACCAGTTGTGACCCCAGGGCTTTTATTTGAACAATCTTTGTAGACACTTACTATAAATGTCTCATGCTTAAGTTTCTGCTATACACATATAAGGAAAATCAATGTCCCCCCGGGCCGGCCAATTTTAACACAAGGGCTTTTATTTGAACAAACTTTGTAGACACTCACTAGAAGATGCTACGGTCTTAATATCTAAAATCTAGCTATTTGAGTTTTTTCAAAGAAGATTTTTTAAGTTTTTGTTATACACATATAAGGAAAATGAATGACCCCCAGGGCGGGGCCAATTTTGACCCCAGGGCTTTTATTTGAACAAACTTGGTAGACACTCACTAGAAGATGCTTCGTGCTTAGTATTTAAACTCTAGCAATTTGTTTTTTTTAAGTTTTTGTTATACACACATAAGGAAAATCAATGACCCCCGGGGCGGGGCCAATTTTGACCCCAGGGCTCTTATCTGAACAAACTTGGTAGAAATCCATTAGAACATGTTTCATGCTAAATATCTTAGCTCTAGCTCTTTGGGTTCTTTAAAAGAAGATTTTTTAAGTTTTTACTATATGCATATAGGGAAAATCAATGACCCCCTGGGGCAGGGCCAATTTTGACCCTAGGGCTTTTATTTGAACAAACTTGGTAGACACTCATTAGAAGATGTTTCATGCTAAATATCTTAGCTCTAGCCCTTTGGGTTCTTTAAAAGAAGATTTTTTTAAGTTTTTACTATATGCATATAGGGAAAATCAATGACCCCCTGGGGCGGGGCCAATTTTGACCCCAGGGCTTTTATTTGAACAAACTTGGTAGACACTCACTAGAAGATGTTTCATACCAAATATCTAAGCTCTAGCTCTTAGGGTTTTTTAAAAGAAGATATTTAAAGTTTTTTCTTTCGGTTGCCATGGCAACCAGAGTTCTGCATGGAATTAAATTCTTTGAACAATTTTT
Source organism: Ruditapes philippinarum (assembly GCF_026571515.1). Lineage (NCBI taxonomy): Eukaryota > Metazoa > Mollusca > Bivalvia > Venerida > Veneridae > Ruditapes > Ruditapes philippinarum. Next base: position 102,916 of record NW_026867211.1, on the reverse strand, counting down.
AAAGGTGACCACCAAAGGAACATTCCTGTGAAGTTTGGATGAAATTGGCCTAGTGATTTATGAGGAGATGTCATTTAAAGTAAAAGTTTACGGACGCCGGACGAAAAGCGATCACAAAAGCTCACCCTGTCACTTTGTGACAGGTGAGCTAAAAAGCCGAGACAAACATGTGCAACCTGGTTTGGTTCTACACTGATAGTATAGGCTAATCACTTATCTAATCTGATCCAGTGTATAAAGGTATAAGAACTTAACAATGTCATACACTAAATATTCTTATTTTATTATATTTACCTTTGAAGATCACACCAAATCTCTGCAAACATTAATGCTGTAAAGTGAGCAGAACAATATTGTGCTGCCATGGCAACTTGTAGATAATCAACATCCAGCCAGAAATTGTTGTCCCACACTGTCATTTCTTGTCTCCTAAAATAATCACATGCTTGAAAGATTATGAATTAAGTAACTGTGGATTAGAAAACAGACTATTTCAGGCTGACACAATATGTCAGGCTGACACAGTAAAGGTCCTATGATGACTTTCAAGCTTAACTAGGGGAAAAAACTTCAGGTGCACCACTGTACATTATTTCAGGCATAACCAAACAACCATGTAAAACCACCAACTTTCCGTTAATAAGGTGGATAGCTTCCACATATAAACGACCTTGAACCCGAAGCTTGTAAAACTTGTTAACATGCATTTCGAGCTTTTTTGTTTTAAAGACAGACTTTTAAATTCAACATTTCAGAATCATTTACTGCATCTAAAAACACTGGTAAGGTACCTAACATAAATAGCCTACCCTTTCTGTGGTCTTTGTTGTTGACGTAGATACTGTATCACATCTAACATAGTTCTCACAGACTCTGTGTTCATACATATACTCTGTTCACCCTCTAAAGTAAAGGACAAAAATAACAATTGAACTTGAAGATATTTCAGATCAATGATGGAAAATAATGTTGAAATGTGGTGCCTATATACAAGACTTTATCAAAATGATTAAAAAAGAATGGTCAAAAGACAGCCATTGCTTTAAGGGAAACTTTTCACCATATATACCTTTATCAAAGCATTACATGAACAGACATTTTGCTTTCATATAAAAAGCCTTAATTGTCATTCTACTTAACATTACTGAACATCTTTTCCACACTAAATTACATTTATTAAATCATTTTCTTTTTATTTAATCATCAGTGAAACATTTTTACCTGGGTATATATAAGCATGAGTCACAGACTGGCATCTGCTAACTTGTCCAGACCTTGACTGACCACAGTGACTTGAGAAAAAGCTGACCACTTGTCTGGAGATGACCTCATGATGGTCATCTGAACCATTGACTAGAATATCATGTATAATATACGGCAGCACTAGCTCACAAAACTCAACCTTGAAAAAGAGAAATACATGTAGTTATCAATTTGGCATCAAAACTTGACATTTATACACTGACATCATACTGTAAAATCTGAAATTTTCTCAAAAGATTTGATTTCTCCAATGAAATTTTTTCCCAAAGTAATTGTTCTCTAAAAATCTAAGTATTGTCAGGTGCTCTAAATTTGTCTCTGTCCCAGAGTCAACAATGCTAAGGTGTATGTCAGAAAGTCTCAACAAATGTCTGTTAAGAAAAAATAGAAAACAGTTGGATATTTTTAAACATCAAAGTAAATTTAATGTATCTGCCAAATTTCTTCAACATAGAATGCTTGGGTCATTAAAAAATATAGTGTATGAACCTAGACTCTGATTAGTGTAACAAATCATAACTACCCATGGATATCATAAACTTAAGGAAACTGAAAGCAGAAATTTGCAATAATTTAACCTCGCTAATGAGCCTGAAAAGTTGATTTTGAAAAATACTTAAAATCAAATATTTTTTTCTTGTACTTGAAAGAATATAGTAGTAGCAGTATTTTTGTAGTGTATGGAATCAAGGGTTCAAGTTATACTTAAGTCTCCCTCATATTCCATATGTTATATGTATGCAACTTATTACATGTATATAATTTATATATGATCAGTTGGTATTTCCAATATTATCATTGTTCTATTTTTAGAACATTGACTACATGTATGTACTAGAACTTTCTTACCTGTTGTAGAAAACTCATGCATTATATTTAGATAGAAAATTTCTGGAATGATCTTTATTGTTGAAGTTGCTAGATTGTGATTACTGTAGTAAATGGAAGACTATTCTAGAAACTTCTTAGTTAATATAAATAAGGAGACATTTTTCATTACTCTTTACCTTTTAAGTCATCAGTGATCTTTAAGTCATCAGTTACCTTTTTAGTCATCAGTAATCTTTTAAGTCATCAATATATTTGGAAATTAAGTGATTTATTGGAGCTTGGATTATTAATTATTCTTGTGGATTTTATTGTGGGAATTTATTCTAAAGTGTTCTTGGATTTAACTTGGATTTAACTGTGCTATTCAAAAAGGATCATTCCAGGATCAGACTGGACATTTGTAATTTTTCATTTTCATTTGAACTTCAGGTATTTGTTAACATAATTTGTTATTTTATTTTTCTTTAATAATTTTTCTGTAATAAATTTGTTATTGTTACAAGTTTGTTGCTGGCTTTTCTTTCTCGTTACGCCTGGCTCGTAACACATAACATAACCTCAGCAGTAGATGATAAAGGTAACTTAGTTTTAAAGTGATTTAAAACCTGTGTTAACAACAATAAACAGTTTTATAACTAAAAGCCCCTGAGTTATTGCAGTTTATTTCACCTTTATAGAACACACTGGTTCTAACAGCTGTAAAAGTTCATCTCTGACAGCTCCACTGTTTATCAATGTAGTTGTTAAGGTAACCAACCAGTTACCATGGTTACTATTTGCAGGATTCCATAGCAACTGTTGATCTACTGTGGTCTGGAACATATCCCAGTCAGGCTTTGTTACCTTACTGGTTGGAATCTGAAAAAAAAAAAAAAAAAAATTATTTTCTTTACTACAGTTCTTCATCTTATTTGCAGCAAGGCTTAATATTTTCTTTCCTTTTTATTTGATTTGAGGAACTAAAAGAAAACAATGCAAAATGTAATCAATATAACCTTGTATTTGTTTAATGGATTTGTCAATTACTAGTGTGAAGAATTTCAACATCTAAAGTAAAGGAGTGAAATGTACAAAGTATGGTCAGATATATGTATGCTGCAGTAATTATACAGGTGACATAGCAAATCATTGGTAGCTGGCATTTAAATGATGGGGTAAAACATTGCTCAAACAAATAAAATTTTACTCATAACCTGCTTAATTTATATTGTGGATTCCCCCTGCTTTGAATTGGAACAGTCCATTTGAGCTTTTTTCAAAGTTTTAGGTATTTTCAAAGTTTTCAATATAAAAACACGAGCCACCGACAGTATTGAGCCTAGTCAGTCTGCATGGATGTGCAGGCTAACCTGGATCTATACTGGCAGCAAATGTTGTTATTCATTATAGGTCCAAGAGTTAAAATAAAGCAGAAAGAATATCTTTGTATCCTTATAGTGAATAAAGATGATCTAGTATCTAGCTGTGTTGTTACCTTCTTCTTGCCAGCTCTGAAAGGATGTAGATAATGAAACAGGTACTCATTTTCACCTAGCTGGGATTTGTACCCATTGGTAAACTCTATACCTTTCTTGACTGCCAGTAAAGCCTTCAGTACAGTACTAGCAGACTGTACCAGTTCAATACTGAAATAGAAGACAATCAGAATTATGTACAATCACTGTTCTAAACTTTTTAACCTAACTTGGTATGAATCTGTTGCATGAACTAGGTTGTAACTTATATTCTCCTGTTTGAAATGGAAACAGCAATTTTACCATAACATAATTCATTCCTACTTAATTATTACATTTATATCTGCTTTTAATCATTAAAATGTTCACAAGTACATGTTTATACATGTGACAATTATCTGTAATAAAATTACATTATACAATTATTTTTAAATGAAAAGAGGAAACAATCACTGTATGATTCTTTAACTTCAAAGATGAGAAGACCATAAGCAATAACAATTCTCTTTAAAGTAGTGTGTTTGTTCAAACAAATCTTTAAAATGTATCGCCATGTACTATACTGTACAATACTATATTGTGAGGGAAATAATCATGATTCATCAATAACATCGCACCATCTCTAAGGTTTTACTGGAGTGTTAGTATTTGTATCAAAGCTTGTCATCACTCAAAATTACAGTCCATATGCTTTCTAATAACATGCATGTCTATTGTGATTACATTCCTGGATTTATCATATATTGGGACTCAGATGGCATAAATTTTGACATAGAGTGATATCCTTTTTATAAACAGAGCTAAGTCAGGCTAAAAGTTATTGTTACTGTAAAAGCACCTCAATGGTTAAAACTCAAGCTTTACGAATAAAATAGTCGAACTTTGTTAGCTCGAAATCGAAGGGGCCCAAACAAATTTATCCTAGAGAGCAGTAGTTCAAGCCAACCGGGGTTGAAGTGTTACATGTATTATGTAAAAGATCGTTCTTTATGGGAGACATAAAATATATCCTTCTTCAAATAGTGCTCACTTCTATTATTTGAAAGACATCTGGTGGAATGGAAAATATGTCTTCATAATAATTGTTGATCAAGGTCATCAGTTCGTCAAATATGTAACTTAAATGACACTATGACATATATACTTTGTCAAATGAGTATGCTCATTATTCAATATCCTCTGTATCTTGATAATCATTCAGAGCTAATATAATAACAATTAAATTTAAGACTGTAGTAAGCAACTGAATCTATTTATGGATGAACCCAATGCAGACCTAAATATGCCAGTAGATCTGTACCGTCTGATCATGACTTGCACTTTTACTTCATTCAGCTATTTAAACAGTACTTATTTTGAATTTTTCCAAGAAACAATAAAATGGTTGAATGGTTTTGGCCAGAATGAAAGAAAGACAATGTCAATTGTCTAAGTCTAAGCGTGATAAAAACCAACTATCTTTTTTAATGTGAAGGTCATACCTTTTATCTGTGAGGTATGTATTCAGACAGTGAAATATTCTGCAGTATTTGTGAACATCAGGCAACTCCTATAATAAAGATGCTTATTTTATTGTACATTATTGACAACAGGCAGTAATATAGTAACCATAATAGATGTAAAGAATATAATGTAACGAATAAGTAATGAATATAATGTAATGAATAAATAATGAATAATGTAATGAATAAATAATGAATAATGCACTGAATAAATAATGAATAATGTAATGAATACATAATGAATAAGTAAAGTTTAAAGTAATGAATAAGTACATACAGTGTAACATGTATTAATCTTTTTTTCTGATTTTAAAACTTTAAACTGATGGTACAATCGTTACATCTTAGACAGAAAATCTCTGTATTGTTTTTTCAATATCCTAACAAAAAACCCAACAATGACCAATGGCTTCATACTGTTCTGCAGCAAGCTGCTAGTCTGGGTTTTTTGTTGAGAGTCTAGAAATACATGTTCATGTATGTCATGCACACAAAAAAAACCCAACCCCTTAACCTCCTTACCTCAAAACACTGGAGAGCAAGTTGTAGACCTATACTGATAGGTGGTGCAGGGAGAGATATTGTCTTCATGTTGATTGGTCCAAGGACACCAAGACATTTACTGGCCATTATCACAACATCTCTATTCTCACATTTGGTCAGCTCAACCAATGAACATGATAGTCTGCATAGTGTATCATCTGAAAATAAAATATTGAGAAACCTGAAATCTTTAAAATTCATCGACTTCCAAGACAAGGAATCTGACATATACCAACACATAGCATTTATTACTTGATGCTCTAAAAAGAGAATTTAGTTAGGACCTAACTTTCTTAAAGAAAACATTCTTTTTCCCCAAACAGACTTTAAGTTTAGTTTAATCATATATTATGGGTTTTGTACTAATACGAAACAGATACAATTTTACATGCATAACATAAGACAAACACTGAAAGAATAAGTTTACAGTTTGTACATGTATGTTTTACTTTTCACTAAAATGAGACTTTGCTACAGTGTACAACAAATACATGAATTAATTTAAGTTTCATTTTAGCATAAAACATAAATATAATGATTACCTGATGCAAGTTGCTGCAGCTCTTTTTGTTCACACTTTAGTTGCTCATGTAGAAATTTTAAACCTTCAAGTCTAAAATCTTGATCTATTACAGGATTCCTACCAGCCATCAAGAAATGGTCTACTTCCTGAATTTAAGATATAAATGTTTCAACCAATAAAACACTGTTAAACTGAATCTATAAATTTCGGTATATTAAATTAAGGTACAATAAAGGTACATTAATAAATGTGTTCAACTACAAAACAGTCAAATACAGGACATAAGTACATGACGTTTTCTAACTATGGTTTTTGAAAAAATTCATGTTAGTTTTGACTTGTTATTAAATTCCTAAGGTATTTATCAGCCTACAGTAAGAATGAAACCATTTTAATAATCTAGGAACATGGTTTAACTACACAGAAAGGAGGATAATTTGTAAACATGGTTCATGTCGGGATGGTTTATCTGATTTGCTGTGTCAAGATACTTTCTCCCTCACGAGATAAACCTCCATCCAAACATCAACCATGTAATAAGACTATTCTCTATATGACAGTACTTCACTGAATGATTGTAAATCAAAGCATTTATCATCTAAAATACAAAAATACAGATCTTTTCCTCATTTACAGAATCATGAAGTCTGTCAATAAACACACTTTTTAATTGAATATGTTGGTGTAAATGTCAATATGTCGAGTTTAACATTGGATTGGCAATAATAAGTGCACAATTAAAAACCAGTTTTTAGACCTTCATTTGCAACTTTTATCATAGTTTTACCTTTTTCAAACTGAAAGCTCCAGAAGCATATTTCAATTTATGATGTACAGCTCTGCATTCCTTGAATTCAGGTTTGTCCGGGAAATTATCTAACATTGCTAATAGCTGTACGTAATTCTTTCACCTTCTCTAGTGTCAAAAAAATTTCAGCAGGCTTAGTGACTGAAAAAATTGCAATTGTTCCATGGTTTATATAACACAAAAAATATATACATAATATTATTTTTTATTATCAGATGTTTCTTTTCCCAATAAATTTTCATATACCTCTGAGCAGAAATATCAAAGATCATTTAGATGGAAAATTTGTTAAACACAGATTTCATTTAAGGATTAAATTTTATTTTATTTGAAGGAAGCCAACATGATGAGTAAGTTTTAAACAATATTAGAGTGAAAAGGATTTTGCACACAGTACAAAAGGCTACCAGTATACTAGAAAATAGTACATTTTTCTGTTTTGTCTGACTTAAAAATTTCTATTTCTTTTCTGCTTGTTTGTGTTAAAGTCACTCTAACTCTGAACCAGATAATCTATTATTTTTCAATCGATAAGGGTGAACCATCCAAAATCCTCTTATTAGCAATATTTCAGGCTCTAGTGGATAGTACAAGCCGCCTTATACTAGCTGAACAACCTTCCGCACATGAGAAAATCAATGTTCATGGCTTTATTCCAACCCAAGTTAATTTAAGTTCGCAATCTTATAAACTTGGCAAAAAAAATCCAATATCGAGAATCAGATGCAAAATATCCTCAAACTAAGTAAAAATTTGCACTTACCAGCTGTCCCACATCCCCACTGTGTCCAACAGTAGATACCAGGTTACTTGTAAGTAATGGTAAATATTTCATCAGCTCCTATAAAGACAATGTCCATGGTTATAAACACACTGTTGTGCTTAAAATAGTAGAAAGTATTAAACATTGTTTCCTACTTACAATAAATAAAATGCATTGAAATAAGGTGTTCCAGTGAATCAATTCAAAGTATTCATCACTATAACAGCATATCATTGTTCAGAATAAAAAGGAAACAGACAGAATGCAAAAACAATGCAGGCAGACGAAGTTCAGAAGATAAAAACTTAAAGAGACTAGTTGAAATAGAGGATAGAAGAAATAGAAAATATAGGTAAAAGAGATAGGAACACTGATGAATACAGAGAAACACAGGCAACACTGATAATAAAAGAAATGGAGAACAGAAAACAAAGAAGATACAAGAAACACAGAGGACATGGAAACAATAAAGAAAGAGGACACAAGAAACAGAGGACAGTGTACATGAAAACAACAACAAAAATTGAGGATACAAGAAACAAAGTGGATACAGTAAACATAGAATATACAAAGAAACAAAGAGGACACAGGGAACATAGAAGATACAAGAAAAGATAGAAGATATAGAAAGTATTACAGCTTTAACAAACAGAGAAGACAGAGAAAAACATGATGAAACAAGAAACAAAAGAGAACAGAGGAACACAGAAGATACAAGAAACAGAGGATGAAGGAAAAATCTATACAACAAAGAGGACACAGTTAATATTTAGTATACAAGAAACAAAGTGGACACATGAAAACACTGTAGATAAAACAACACATAAGACGAAGAGACAAAAAACATACAAGAAACACAGAGGATACAAGCAACACAGAGGATACAAGAAACACAGAATAAACAATCAACAGACATTCTGTAAGTCTAGTGATGCTGACCTTAGGACAAATATCAACTCCTACAGTGCAAACCTCTCTGAGAAGCTCTAGTGCCATACAAGCAATACTCTCTCTATAACAACTCTCTGTCCCAGCATTTCTAAAACAAACAAATTGAAATAATCTAATTAAAGCTGGCAGTTTTTTTAATTTAATATGCCATCAAAAATGGGTCAAGGTCCATCCCATAATATTTCAACTAAACAATTTTAAAGGTTTGATTTCCATTCAAATTTGTATCTGTGTAAATGATTAGTAAACAGAATTTCTTAGAAAAAAAAAGCAAAAGGACCTTTAAAGTCTTATATCATTCACTAAAATATTACAGAAATATTAATAAATTTCATAAGAGTAAATGGATAAGAAGAAAAATAAATTTGTCCCCTTTTTTTTACTTTAGAGCCATAATTAAAGTACTTTTATAAAGCCCAAATCTGCAATACTACATAGTTTATTACATTGTACTAAATATCAAACTTGAGCATATTACATGTATCTTCAAGAAAATCTTTTTTTCTTTTCAGAAGCTTTTTTATACAAGCATGTGTACAGACAGTTATCTTTTTATTCACAGCTATGACTAATATATATCTAGTTTTTTCTAGAACCCTTCTACACACAGTGCTAAATAATATTTATACTTGCTCCAGTTTCTATGTTCAAAAAAGTGACCCTGATTTATGTAATTTTGAGTAGAAAGTTAGGTTTCATACCAAGATATTTAGTGACTTTTTACTTACAATAAAAAATTAACTTCTGATCACTTTGTTACTTTCATGAGATAATGACAATAAACAGGAACTAATAAATAAAAATCAGCACAAAGCCTTATAATGGCAAAGTGTTCTTTGACCTGATATCTTTTCCCTGATTTCATTTTTTGACATTACAGCTAAGTAGCTTCTAACTAATATTCTGATGCATTCATGTGACTCATAATGTAAGAATGAAAATAAAAATTTGTAATAAATACAGGCTCAAAAAACATACAGAGGGACTGCGGTGATATCTTTGATGAGATAAACAAGGCGGAGTATAACATCTCTGAGAACGTACACCCACGCCCCTCCGAGCTGAGTGTGAAATTGTTGGAGTAGAAGACGAGTGAACAGTTGGTACATGAACAATGTACGTCTCTTCTCAGACATCCTGTGACACTTCCACATCATTACAGATAACTCTAACATAATCTTCTGTATACTGTCCTGAAAAATGTATTCATTTATTCAAGTCAAGTATCAATCAAAATTTGTATTATCTTCCACAAGTTCTTCATTAAATTCATTTTCATTACTTATTTCTTGTATTTTCAAAACATATGTAATATTGTAAACTTATCAAAAGCATAAATGCTTAATGTATCATTTTCTTACTTTCAGTTTCTACAAAAGTGAAATTTGCTCTTTTATTTAAATTTTTCACTGTTCAAATGTGCCAGCACTAGCACTCACAATCACAACTTTCCAGCTATTTTGATGGGCAGAAGACCTGCAGATCTTTTGTTAAGGTCAAACATTGTTCCAGACTTATGCATGTATATACACAAGGGCAGAATTTCTAGGGAAAAAAATATTCAGCATCCCATAAACAACACTAGTATTCAAATTTGAAATATTTGTCTGCCTGTTTTGTACACCAATTTCAACAACATAATTAGTCCTATCTTAGTAGTCATTCCACCTAACCCACCTTCCTTGATAACAAACCAGTTATGACTAGTTTCACTGCAAGTGACCAAATACTAATCCAACTTGATTTCTTAAATCAGCTTTGAGTAAAAAATGACCATGAGATTCATTTTGTTGAGATCAAGTATGCCTTGCCCGAGGACCAAGTCAGTGACCCCTAAATCAACAAATACGATGCTTGCCCATTTTAGCTAAAGAGGTGGACCAAATTTTTGATGAAATAAAAGGCAAAAGATAAGGTAAGCTACTATAGCCATTCATTTATTGCCGTCCAAACAATTTTAGATCTGGTTGTTATTCTAAATTTTCTATAAAAATTTTTACCTTTCATGTTTTTTAGACAGAAATTTCGAGAGTGTTTTTCCCCTTCCTGAGAAAATGCTTTAAAAATAATCCAGTGTTTTAGGGTAATTGTCTGTGTGTTGAGGTGGATTAGGTTCTGGTTGGTCCCTATATCACAATAAACATAAGTTCATTAAGTTATTTTTTTGATACATCGTAGATATAGCAAAATACTTCATTAAAATATTTTTATAAACTTTTAAAAGTTTTAGGTAAAAATTTTTTAAAAAATTTAAGATCAAGGGGTTGGTATATTTTAAAAATGATTCTTAGGAAATCAAATACTTAGACATTAATATAAATGGGCAAACCTGTTACACTTAGAAGTATTAAGAAGGACAACTCACCTGAACACTTCAAATTAAATTAAATACTTATACACACAGGTACTGCTTAGAGCCTATATATTTTGAGATAAAAGGTTAAGCCAAGCAATATAACAGATTTATTGTTATGTTTAAATGTTCACATCCCTACTGATTGGTCTAAAAACATTAAGTGTTTATTACATCATATCTAATACACAGTTTTAAATGCGTATGAAGAGAAGTTGATACAAACACATAGAAATATCTGTGTTACCCCATGCAATAGAGATGAAGGGTTTTAGAGGACAATCTACAAGATACACAGATCGGGTTTTATCAGGACAACTTATACCTGACACACACACAGAAATTAAGTGATTATGAGGACAGTTTACTTGATACTCACAGATATGAAGTGTTTATGAGAACAATTTACTTGATACAGAAATTAAGTGTTTATGAGGACAGTTTACTTGATACTCACAGAGATGAACTGTTTATGAGAACAATTTACTTATAACTCACAGAAATGAAGCATCTATGAGGACAAGTTACCTGATAAACACAGAGATTAAATGTCTATGAAGACTACTTTACTGATAAACACAGAGATTAAATGTCTATGAAGACTACTTTACTGATAAACACAAAGATTAAATGTCTATGAAGACTACTTTACTGATAAACACATAGATTAAATGTCTATGAAGACTACTTTACTGATAAACACATAGATTAAATGTCTATGAAGACTACTTTACTGATAAACACATAGATTAAATGTCTATGAAGACTACTTTACTGATAAACACATAGATTAAATGTCTATGAAGACTACTTTACTGATAAACACATAGATTAAATGTCTATGAAGACTACTTTACTGATAAACACATAGATTAAATGTCTATGAAGACTACTTTACTGATAAACACATAGATTAAATGTCTATGAAGACTACTTTACTGATAAACACATAGATTAAATGTCTATGAAGACTACTTTACTGATAAACACATAGATTAAATGTCTATGAAGACTACTTAACTGATAAACACAGATATTAGATGAGGACAACTTACATGGTACACACACATTGTTTATGAGGACAATTGCCTGTTACAAATAGAGATTGTGTTTGAGGACACCTTACCTAATACAAAAAAGTAATGTGTATGAAGACAATATACCTAATACAGGTATAAAGTGTTTATGAGGACAAAATATCTGATAAAGATATACAGTCTAACTTGCCCATGCGACCACGTGTATTAAGCGACTTTTGTCTTAAACGATCACTTTAAATTCCCCCGATCATTTTCTGTCTATATATTTAATGTATTAAGCGACTTTTGCTCAACGCGACCAGCGACCGCTAATTAGTCACCTTATTGAGATCAATCTTTTCATTAAACGACCACTTTTACCTGTCAAGTAATTGTGTTTTAAGAGAACGCCGCCTCGTAGTGTCACAAGTGTCAACAATCAAAACACAACAAATAAACGTGTGAAAATCTCTATTTTCCAAACCGTTTTAGTGTATGCAACTGAAGTTAAGTATACGCGTGACGTGTATTATCCAATAATATCGAATAAACAATGCAACGCTCCGCCCCTACTGAGATGGTGTATACGCTTCGCTTCTTGACATTTAGACTGCATTGAATTGACCTTGAACTTGAACAGCAATTAAATTAATCGTAACAATTAGATGTAGTTTGTTTATTTCAAATGAAAAAATGGACAACAGAAAACATCTTCACTAATAGGGCTTTCGTGTTGGAGACAAGGAAAAACAATGGAGAAGTTAAAAAATTCTGGAAAAAATGTCAAATATGTACGTAATGGATCAAAACTGTTTTGTCAATAAATATCAGAAAGCTATTTTTTACATTTGCATCCATTTAGATTATCGGAGTGTACTAATTATTCAACATTTATATAACAAGAGGGCCATGATGGCCCTGAGGTCGCTCACCTGTATATAGCCCCCCCCCCCCCCGGCCCAATTTTTACCCAAGGGCTTTTATTTGTTTATTTGAACAGACTTGGTAGACACCCATAAGAAGATGTTTCATGCAAAACATCTAAGTTCTAGCTCATTGGGTTTTTTAAAAGAAGATTTTTTAAGTTTTTACTATACACATAGAGTAAAAAACAATGACACCCCTCGGGCAGGGCCAGTTTTGACCCCTGGGCTTTTATTTGAACAAACTTTGTAGATATTTACTTAAAGATGTTTCATGCTTAATATCTAAACTCTAGTTATTTGGGTTTTTTCAAAGAAGATTTTTAAGTTTTTGCTATGTATATAAGGAAAATCAATGACCCCCGGGGCGGGGCCAGTTTTGACCCCAGGGCTTTTATTTGAACATACTTGGTAGACACCCATTAGAACATGTCTCATGCTAAATATCTTAGCTCTAGCTCTTTGGGTTCTTTAAAAGAAGATTTTATAAGTTTTTACTATATGCATATAAGGAAAATCAATGACCCCTGGGGAGGGGCCAATTTGGACCCAGGGGTTTTATTTGAACAAACTTGGTAGACATTCACTAGAAGATGTTTCATGCCAAATATATAAGCTTTAGCTCTTACAGTTCTTTAAAAGAAGATTTTTTAAGTTTTTACTATATGCATATAGGGAAAATCAATGACCCCTGGGGCGGGGCCAATTTTGACCCCAGGCTTTTATTTGAACAAACTTGGTAGACATTTACTAGAAGATGTTTTATGCCAAATATCTAAGATCTAGCTCTTACGGTTCTTTAAAAGAAGATTTTTTAAGTTTAAACTATATGCATATAGGGAAAATCAATTACCCCCAGGGCGGGCAATTTTGACCCAGGGCTTTTATTTGAACAAACTTGGTAGACATTCACTAGAAGATGTTTCATGCCAAATATCTAAGCTCTAGCTCTTTGGGTTCTTTAAAAGAAGATTTTTTTAAGTTTTTACTTTATGCATATAGGGAAAATCAATGACCCCCTGGGGCGGGGCCAATTTTGACCCCAGGGCTTTTATTTGAACAAACTTGGTAGACATTCACTAGAAGATGTTTCATGCCAAATATCTAAGCTCTAGCTCTTACAGTTCTTTAAAGGAAGATTTTTTAAGTGTTTACTATATGCATATAGGGAAAATCAATGACCCCCGGGGCGGGGCCAATTTTGACCCCAGGGCTTTTATTTGAACAAACTTGGTAGACACTCACTAGAAGATGTTCCATGCCAAAAATCTTAGCTCTAGCTCTTACAGTTCTTTAAAAGAAGATCTTTTAAGTTTTACTATATGCATATAGGGAAAATCAATGACCCCCCGGGGGCGGGGCCAATTTTGACCCCAGGGCTTTTATTTGAACAAACTTGGTAGACACTCATTAGAAGATGTTTCATGCCAAATATCTAAGCTCTAGCTCTTAGGGTTGTTTAAAAGAAGATATTTAAAGATTTTTCTTTCGGTTGCCATGGCAACCAGAGTTCTGCATGGAATTAAATTCTTTGAACAATTTTTAAAGGTGACCACCAAAGGAACATTCCTGTGAAGTTTGGATGAAATTGGCTCAGTGGTTTATGAGGAGATGTCATTTAAAGCAAAAGTTTACGGACGGACGACGGACGACGGACGGACGACGGACGGACGGACGCCGGACGAAAAGCGATCACAAAAGCTCACCCTGTCACTTTGTGACAGGTGAGCTAAAAATGAAGTTGAGAAACATTCCCACCGCATAAGGAGGAAAACTTACCCAATAAACAGAGATGAAGTGTTTATGTTGACAACATATGCAGTACACTTTGAGATTAAGAGCTTATGAGGAAAACTTACCTGATATTGCCAGTATCAGCTTCTGTATCATACAAACACATAAGAAGATTGGCTACAATCTCATCCAAACTGTTAACAATCTGCCTATCTACAACCTACAGGGTAAATATACTTTAAAATTTTTATTTTGTTTCCATTTTGTCAATTACAGGGATAAAGTCAAACCATCAACAACAGTAAGAAAGTTTGAAATCTTTCACAGCTTTAAATAAGGGCTATCATCCTTGAGAGAATTCAAATACACAGTTACAAGTGGCAAGTATTGATTAAATGACCTAGATGTGGCAACTACATGTATATCAATGAGTTTTGTGAAGTGGTCTCAAAATTGATTTTGTGCATTAAGAAGTTTTCAACAAAATTGTTCATGTATGATCGTTAGTACCATGTTTCTCCCGAGTTGCCAGCAAGGTAAAAGGTTAAAAAAAAAAAAACAAGAGCTGTCCGTAAGACAGCGCGCTCGACTTTTTTATTGCTTGCCAATAAAAAAAGTTTTTGCAGTAAAAGGCAATACAAGAATCTCTGTATTTTTAAAGTGAACTAGTTGTTTGATACCCTTGAATATTACAGCAATGTTTATATGACATAATTTATGGTAAAGTGAACAAGTGGATAGGAATGAATTTTTTTAGATTTTTTAAGTTTTTTAGTGCTTGCCTATAATACAAAACATTGACAGTTAAGGGCCATAATTCAAATAAAATCTTTGACAGAATTACCTTCTCCTGGACATGTTTGGGAATCATGATTGTAAACAAGTATTCCAACTTTCAAATTAATATCTCAAACAGTTCAGTCAAAAAGTGGACTGGTACTAAAAACTTAACCAAGATTCAAAGTCGATAAAAGGCCTTAATTTTTAAAACAAATCCTTGACAGAGTTACCTTCTCTTGCGTACAGATGGGGGTAATGATGTGAAATAGCATTAAAAGTTTCAAAGCAATATCTCAAAGGGTTAAGGCAATAAGTGGATTTTACCCATATTCAATGTATTTTCTAAGTCAAAAAGGGGCATAATTCTGTCAAAAACCTTGACAGAGTTATGTCCTCTTGTCTGTTGATGAAGGTCGTGATGGTAAACAAGTATGGTCAGTTTCAAAGCAATACCTCCAATGGTTTTGAAATAAAGTGAGGTGGTACAAAAAACTTAACCAAGCTCAATACACTTTCTAAGTCAAAAAAGGGCCATAATTCTGTCAAAAACCTTGACAGAGTTATGTACTCTTGTCTGTAGATGGAGGTTATGATGGTGAACAAGTATGGTAAGTTTCAAAGCCATACTTGTAATACTTCTGAAATAAAGTGGGGTGGTACGAAAAACTTAACCAAGGTGTGACGCCGACGCCGGGGCGAGTAGGATAGCTCCCCTTTTCATAGAAAAGTCGAGCTAAAAAACACGACTAAGCCAGAATTTGGTTGTTTTTTTGTTGTTGTTTTTTTGTCAGCCATGCAAAAACAAAACAAAAAGAAGGTATAAAACTACAAAGAAAAATTTCTCTACAAATCTGTGTTTGTGGGATAAAGAATAAACAATTAAATATCACATACAAATACTCAAAATTGTGTTATTCCCCATTAAAAATAAACACAAATGTGAATGTATCAGCAAATGTACCAGGAAAATGACCTTAGCTTATTACTTGAAAAACTTAATTCACATTCAACAAATCACTTGAGAAACAAACTTTATATTCAACTACTTGCTTGATAAACTTGCTTCTCATTCAACTTATTGCTTGCTAAAGGGTTGCTAACTTACAGCTTGATAAACTGGCTTTGCATTCAACTAATCACTTGATAAACTGACTGCATTCAACTAAGCCCTTGGTAAATGGGCTTTGCATTCGACTAATCGCTTTATAAACTGGCTTGGCATTCAACACATTGCTTGATAAACAGGCTCTGCATTCCACTAATTGCTTGATAAACAGGCTTCTCATTCAACTAATTGCTTGATAAACGGGCTTCACATTCAACTAAGCCATTGATAAACAGGTTTCTCATTCAACAATTGCTTGATAAATGGGCTTCGCATGCAACTAATCGCTTGATAAACGGGCTTCTCATTCAACTAATTGCTTGATAAACGGGCTTCTCATTCAACTAATTGCTTGATAAATGGGCTTCACATTCAACTAATCACTTTATATGCTGGCTTCGCATTCAACTTATTGCTTAATAAACCAGCTGCACATTCAAGTAATCACTTGATAAATGGACTTCACATTAAAAAGATAACAAAATTTACCTCTTCTGACAATTCTTTGGTGAGTAGATTATAGCAAGCTGTAGCACGACCAATTTTCTTCTTTATTCCGGAATCATCCGTCTGCCCCAGTTGTTTACTAGCAGCAAACACTGGTAGGATATGAACCACTGTATAAGGTATGCTGTTCTTTAACAAGTCTTTTGGTGAAATACCAAGATTTGAGCCTATGATTTCTACACTGTCCATGTCTTGAATGAAAACTAACTCTGCTATAATGCTGTTTAAATACTTCCTGAAGAGTAATGAAATAAAAAATTTAAGACATCTTTTTCCAAAGCATACCAATCTACTGACATAAATATTTTTTAATTTGATACATATCAGCTAAGCAGGAAGTAAGAAAAGGGGCATGCTTTTACTAGCAATAAATTATTTAATTATGCTGCAGTTTAATTCAATTACCAATATTAAGTTTTGAAAAAATTCAAATTTTTATTCTATTCAAATACCAAAGAAGCAATAGTAAAAACTTATCCCCCCCCCCACCCCCAAACACTGCTTGTTCAAATATTTATACAAATAACACATTCTATATCTGAAAAAAGTTTTTCAATCCATTATGTCATTTTTCGATTAACAGCATTTAGGTAGTCTTACTGTATTATGCTTTCCCACCAAAAAAATTCTAACATTGGTCAATATTGTATTAAAATGGGCATTTCCGAAATGCTATTTTTCAAAATCTTCGGTATTGAATAGTTTTTAACCATTGAGTACATAGCGATAATTTAGTACATAGCAATAAAGGATGCGTGATTGTAAATAATCTAATGCCCAAGATTTTCAAAAAATAATATTCTGAAAAATAACGAGATTTGCTACGATATAGGTTGATGTTAGTATTTTTTGGCCGGAAAGCATTACAGTATTACAGTAAGACCAGCCTTAGTTCAAGTTAACATAATATCACCATCTTTACTCATACAAATGTAATTTTTACATCAAGATATATAACAATCATATGAAAAACTGGTTATTCATTTCACAAAGAAATAAATGAAATTAATCGAACAAGAATTAACGGCTCTTGTACCTGTAAAACTGTCCAATATTTTCACTGCCCAACAATTTGTACGGAAACTCTGACACATGCCACCCTGACTGTAGCCATTTGTGTAGACAGAAAGAGAAGTAACTTTCAGTATACTTAGCATGTGTCTTGTATCCTAAAATCCTAGAAACCTTCTGAAGAATCTGAAAAATCAACATAAAGTAAAGTTTGAAATCCTTAGTAAGCTGATATTACATGAAATATATTTAGTTTATACAGAATTTATTTTATTTCAAAAGTGTTGAAAGTTTAAAGCTTATAGAAACACTTTTTAATCTGTTTCTGGAACCAACCACAAATATTGAACTTAAAACTTTAAATACAATGTTTCAAATTCAAAACAAGGCAACTCCATTTCACATATGCATCAGGTAAACAGGTAAAATTTAATTTTCATTTCACCACATTTTCAAGAATTCACACAGGAGCATAAAATCAAAGAAAACAAAGATAGCTGCTAGTGCAACTACACTACATATCACTTACTTTAATAACCATGTCTACAGGAACATCTTTCTCCTTGATAAACTGCATCAGTGAGAATACAACCAGCTTCTCACAGACGGGACTTGAACATATAACTGTACCTAGAGCAATCAGCATATCTGCTATCCTGGTTTGTCTCTCATCTTCTAGACGTTCTGGCGATAATTTTCCCTGTATGACAAAATTATTACTATGAAATATATGGGATGAAAATTATGTTAACTTTCCTTTCTTATAAAGGTACAAACTTTCTCGATCAAAAAATTATGGTCACTAAATCGTACCGATTTTTTGCTTTATGTTGTTTTTCTTTCTTAAAATATTAATCTGTTATTTTCTCCTTTATGCACAAAACTTCAAAGACACAAATTTTGTAATAATTCCTTTCTTACCTTATAACATCATAACTTATTTTCACATAATACATGAGTGATAAACTTTAAAGCAAATTCATAATTATGTTATTGTTTATGTATTTTCCCCTTTTCTAACTTCATCTTTTTTTGTAGATTTCAGCTATACTCTAATTACAATAGAAGTCCGATTATACAGTATTTCTTTGTTAGAATTATAGAGAAATGCAAGGTTTGTCTTTAGTGACAAAAGGCTTCAGGTGTCAATTCATACCTAATATCAGACACAACCAGGCACTGTTACTATATATTAGACACTGAAAAAGCCACTTTTAGTATAAATCAGACACATCCAGTCACGGTTACCATATCTAAGACAAAATCAGACAGTTAGTATATATCAGACACAACCAGTCATTGTTACTATATACCAGACACAACCAGTCACTGTTAGCAAATATCAGACACAACCAGCCACTGTTAGTATAAATCAGACACAACCAGTCACTGTTACTATATATCAGACACAACCAGTCACTGTTACTAAATATCAGACACAACCAGCCACTGTTAGTATAAATCAGACACGGTTACCATATATCAGACACAACAAGTCATTATTACTATATATCAGACACAACCAGCCACTGTTAGTACATATATATCAGACACAAAAGCAACTGTTAGTATATACATCAGACAAAACCAGCCACTGTTAGTATATATCAGAAACAACCAGCCACTGTTAGTATATATCAGACACAACCTGCCACGGTTACCATATATCAGACACAACCAGTCACTGTTATATCAGACACAACCAGCCACTGTAATTCACATAATAAACTTACCTGAAGTTCTAGAGAATCATTTAACACTATGAAGAGCTGAGAAAATACTTGATGCTGCTTATTCCTGTCTAATGGTTGCTTGCCTACTGTGTTCATGTCAACAAACAATCTAATAAACAGAGAATGCTACTTTTTTATCATTCTTATCACAAAATCTTCTTTTAATATAGTAACACCTGTTTGCTCTATGAAGAAAATATGTAAAATATTAATAAGAATAAGTCAACAATTCAAACCTACACTGTAAAAGTCACATAGTGACTTTCCAGCTTAACTAGATGAGAAACATTTCAGAGGCCCCTTTTTGCATTATTTCAGGCATGACTGGGCACCCGAGTAGAAGCACTGATGTTTCATAATCTAGTTGGATAGCTCCCTCGCACGACAAGATTCAAACCCACATCAGTGAGTGGCAAGTCCTTTGAAGTAAAACAATCTTAACAGCTTGACCACAGATAACATGGCTATAACATTAATTGATATTAATTGCATAATTGAAGTTAAAACTATGTTAATTTATATCGATGATTAATAGAAACCAATCCACAACTAATTCATTTGAAATAATTGTGTAAATTTATTCATATAACTTTCTTGTTTTAGCACTTTTTACGATGGTTTCAATAATAGGTCTGCCTGTTCATCTCAGTAGGTAGGGCTCTGTATTCATAAAACTTTATTCACAATCCTCCGTTATGGTTTAATTTCTTTTTGTCAACTGATCTGAGACATTGAATCTAATAGTCAATGTCTGTTACCATTCACTAAAAAATCATGTTGGAATAGTAGTCAGTCACTCACAGAGAAATTGATAATTACTGGTTAGTTATCAAGGTAAGCCAGTCCAAAGGATCAACCCTAGGATGTCACCCACAAAACTGTGTTAAATTCAGCATAAACTGGAAATGTGTCCATAGGACACGGGTGCCCACACACCCAACTGGTTTGTCAATCTTATGACTCTAGGTCAAATATTTTTGAACTACATGTGCCACAAGTTGAAAACTAAAAATCTTTTACTTAGTAAAGGGCAAGAACTTTACAAATACTGAATAAATCAACAAGCAAACCCCAAGGTGCGTAAGTATACATGCTGACCAACATTCTTGTAAACTTTCAGGCCTACAAGTCAAATACTTTTTGAGTTATGCATGAACATGTTGAAAATTGCAAAATTATACTACTGTAAGTCAAGGGCAATAACTCTAACAAAACTGAAAAAAATCCACATGCAAAGTCCCAGATGCATAGCTTTACAGTGATGTTGATCATTTTTCCTGTAATTTAGTGATGTTGATCATTATTCCTGTAAAGTTGGTTGATTTTAGCTCAAGCACTCAAGGAACAAATAACAAAACATAATGAAACGGTTTTTACTAAGTCAAGGGAAATAACTCTATAAATACTGGATAAATCCACAAGCGAAACTCAAGGTGCACAACAACATATGCTGAGCAACATTCCTGTAAAGTTTTATGACTCTATGTCAAATCCTTTTTGAGTAACTTGCGACACAAGTTGAAAATTGCAAAATTTTACTAAGTCAAGGGGCAATAACTCTAAAAATACTAAATAAATCTAGACAAAAATACCCAGGTGCACAATTACACATGCTGATCAACATTCCTGTAAAGTTTCATGACTCTAGGTCAAATCCTTTTTGAGTTACATGCTAAACAAGTTGAAAATTGCAAAATTTTACTAAGTCAAGGGCAATAACTCTAAAAATACTAAATAAATCCCAACAAAAATACCCAGGTGCACAACTACATATGCTGATCAACATTCCTGTAAAGTTTCATGACTCTAGGTCAAATACTTTTTGAGTTACATGCGACACAAGTTGAAAATTGCAAATTTTTACTAAGTCAAGGGCAATAACTCTAATAATACTGAATAAATCCAGACCAAAATACCCAGGTGCACAACTGCACATGCTGATCAACATTCCTGTCAAGTTTCATGACTCTAGGTCAATAACCTTTTGAGTTACATGCAACACAAAAGAGAACGGACGGACAGACGGAAAAGGGTGAATCTAAATGCCCGCCACTAAAGTGGGGGCACAAAAACAGAAGAACAATTAATTAGTTTATATATCTGGGTAAATCATCTTACTTGTATATAGCAGACACAGTCTGCATTCTGACATTATGGCACATATCCCCTGCACAGTCAACCAGTCTATTAGCAGGACTGGAACCAGTCTCATCCTGAGATGAGGGGCTATCTTCGTCCTGGTCTGATGGAAAACGTGACCACTTACAATCTGGGTCATACTGAATAACAATAACATTAAATTTTCTATTACAAAATGTACAAAAAACAATTATTTCTATAAATAAGTATGTTGGATCTACAACAAAATGTAAGAAAACTTGTTTTTGCACTAAATGCTTGTTTTATTAATTTTATTTGGTGGTTTAACCAATGTGAAATGCAATATTTCCAATTGTTCAATAAGAATTATCTCCATTCCACCATTTATCTTCAATAAATGGTTCCAGAATACATTAACGTGGTAACAAAGCCACAGATGTCAAATGCATAACAATTGAAGTCCATAACTAACACAACTACCTTTTTATTTTATGCAGACAGCTTGACAAATGCACAGACATGCAGCTGAAAATACAATAAAGGGCCATTTTGTTAGTTATTTTGCTATGTCAAAAAAGAACACCACTGCCCATTTTTGTTTTCCTTTTTTCGGCTTTATATAAAAAGGCACCATAATCCTTATATCGGGTTCTGATAGTTGATGGATGGACACACACACACACAGATTGAGAACTATCCTAAAGCTCCATATGAGAAAATACAAAGGTTACAAAAAACATATAAGCACTACTTGAAATTCAAAATATAACATTAGCTATGTTACATGATATCAAAACATTACTGAAGAACAATAATATGAACAATAATATAGTCAACCAGTCAAGAGAATTTCCTGAATTTACTAACCTGTGCAAGAGTTTCCATGGCTTTAGCAATACAGCTCCTCACATCAGATGTGTAACTCTCTTCTTGTAGCTTCCTATGTAAGTACATGTAATACAACACTTCGTTAAACACTGTTTAACATATAAGAGTATGATTAACTTTTTTTTCTTTAGAATAGCGGACAGCATTCTTTAAAATCAATCATTTAATGTTACTATGGACTAAAGAAATAATGATTTTGAAAATTGACCTTATGACATGGGGTTGTTTGTCATACTAATGTCTTTTTTAAATTCATAAAAACCACTTACAATTTTCGAAATTATAAACAAAAGAAAATTTGCCCGTCCCACAGTGAACATTTAGTTTAAAATCCTACAATTCATGATGACTAAATGGTCACATTTTCCATTTCTTAAATGGCATTTGATCTCTGAATCTGACCTTGACCTTGGCCATAGCGACCTGAATTTTTGCACAATTATGCCCAACAATTTTGAACATTTATAAAACAACAATCTCGCTATGTGTAGTCCAGACAAAATCTTTACATTTGATCTTCTCTGCTGGCCTTGACCTTGCATATTATTGACCTGAATTATGCAAATTATCGCAATACTCAGTCCCATGATTGTGAACATTTGTGATATCAATCCTAAATTAAAGACCACAATTGTCAAACATTTTTCATGTTTTTATTACTTGCCATCTTCAGTGTGACCCTTACGCGATGGGATCTGAATTCTTGTGCACACTGTGCAATGGTTGATAATGTGTATTACTTAAATCCTGCTTTTTTTGCATTTATAATTTTGGCTCTTGATATTCAATTTCTGTTGACTGAAACTGAACCTTGATTTGAGCCTGTTAATTCACACACTACATTAATTTTATGTGGAGCATTTGTGTCAGAGTGATTACAACTGCTTCTGATCAGTTGCTTTATATAAGCTGGATATGGCTTGGACAACACTCTGAAGGATGGATCCCTGTACATGTACATCCTATATTCTTCAGATGGAACTTTTATGAAATAGGAGATAGTTTTTTCTTTAAATCCACATACTCTCAATTACATTTATTTTGTGATTATCTAAATTATCCATGAACGTATTTAAAATTCAAATCAGGGTAAGTTATACCAGAAAGCTGATGAGGTGAAGACTGATTCTTCTGCTTCTCGTTGACTGGAGGTTGTTGTTATTTCAGTAAATGGGGGGACAGTCTTAATAGTTCAGATGACGTTACAACTTCCTGTCGTCGTGACATCGACACAGCTTCTGTGTAGAGAAATTGATTTATTTTATAACAAGAAATTTCATACGTATTGCAACTCCATAGTCCCTCGGTTAAAGCTATCACATTCTGAGAGGCCATTGGCATTATAATGTTTCAATTTTTCTCTATTTTAAGTAAAAACTTGTTGGAAAAGTTCTTTAAAAGTGATCACAGGAAACAGTTTTTATGAACAGACAGACAGACGGAGTCTGAAGGACACTCTAAAGTTAATATTTGAAAACATCCCTGTTACCAAAAATATAACATTTTAAAAGCAAAATTCTTAAAGAGGAGATAACTCTTGAATTAAAGATGCAATTTCATAAAAAATTTCAGCTCTTTTTGACTAATCACAAATATTGTTATATTTGCCATGTTTTAAGCCTATTTGTTGCCAAGGACAACTGATATTTTTTCAAAATAGGAAGAACAGATAAGACATGCATAATCTCAAGACTGCTATCTACCCATATGTCAAGTTTCATAAAAAATATTTCCAGTACTTTTTGAGTTATCACTGGATTCAGTTTATGTGTAAAATTTGCCATATTTTCAGTCTATGTGTTGCCATAGCAACCAGAATTCTCAACATAGGAAGAAAAGAAAGACGTGCATAATCCCAGACTGCCATCGACCCATATGTCAAGTTTCATAAAAATATTTCCAGTTCTTTTTGCTTTTATTCACTGGATCCAGTTTATGTGTAAAATTTGCCATATTTTCAGCCTATTTGTTGCCATAGCAACCCAGAATTTTCAACAGAGGAAGAAAAGAAAAAAGACGTGCATAATCCCAAGACTGCCATCTACCCAACTATGTCAAGTTTCATAAAAATATTTCCAGTACTTTTTGCGTTATCACTGGATCCAGTTATGTGTAAAATTTGCCATATTTTCAGCCTATTTGTTGCCATAGCAACCAGAATTTTTCAACATAGGAAGAAAAGAAAAAGACGTGCATAATCTCCATACTGCCATCTATATAACAAGTTTCATAAAATATTTTCAGTACTTTTTCAAGTTTTTCGCGGATCACAGTTTTTGTGGATTAACATGACAGGTCACTGAGATCGCAGCACGATTCTAAACGGCCGTGTCTCGGTCCGGAATTTGGAATTTAGGGTCATTCTGTTTGTTATGTTCTATTTGGTTTATGAAGGGCATTGGCCTATTTGTTCGGAATGAACTCTTTGTTCCTTTTGGTCTGTTTCAGTTAGATTGGCCCCTATCCCTATTCGAGAGTGCGGACGGACGGCGGCACGAGCGACGGTAGGTAACCTATCCCTGAAAACGTACCAATACAGTTTTGATTGCAACATAGCTCTTCTTCATACCTTAAATGGCTCTCTCAATAATAGGGTTGCTTAAAACAGTGATATGACATATTTGTCGATATATATGCTAGGATAAGTCCCTCTTGAATTAATGTGACTCATTGCTGCTTGAAGTATTCAATGTCAAATAGTTGCTGAAAAATTGCTTGGAATTAAAGACATGACTCAAATATCCTTTTTTTTTGTTTGGTTGGTTTTTTATTGTTGACGCTACACACAGACGGTCAGTTGGTGAACTTTTCAAGGCTTTATTGGTTGTTGATGGATCGAGCATATGGTGTTCTCTGTGCTTGTCTGGTACTTATTCGGTCTGTTTGTTTGTTTCATTTTTAACGCCTTTTCAACAGTTTTCCGTATATAGGGGTGGTTTCCACCATTTCTGGAGAGTTACACGAGTACTAGTTCCTTTCGACGCTAACTACAAAGCATTCCGGGGATCACCCACGCCAGAGAGGTAACGGGATTTAAGTCATTGACTTTAACCCTTGACACCGAGGCGCACGAGTTCTAAGATGTCATACTGAAAGTACAGTGACCATGATGTGCTGCGTGAACATCTCTGCTCATTCCGCTGTGATGTCGTGTGTAAGATGGTCTACTGTACTCTACAGTCTAGCCTGAAATATCCCTAAATGCCTACATAATTTTTGGAAACTTTGCACCATCAATTTAGCAGGAAAGAAAAGCTATCATTAAGACTTACATCATAAACATATACTACAGAATTTGCCTTATTGGTGAAATCATGCGGTGAATACTGTTTTCAGGGATAGTTTCCCCTACATTAGCTTGTAACCTACAAAGGTAAGGGGCAAGTGGTTTGAAGTCAACAACCTTTACCAATCGCCCACGGACGCCCCTTTGCATTGATCACAAGACTATGATATATCAATACAACTTAAAGCCTAAGGAAAAAACATATCATACAGTATGTACCTTATTGCTGAAATCATGGTGCGAAGACTGTTTTCAGAGATAGTTTCACCTACATCAGCTTGTAACCCAAGAAAGTAATAAGTCAACGACCTTAACCACTCGCCCACGGACGCCCCTTAGCATTGATTGCAAGACTATGATATATCAATACAACTTAAAGCTTAAGGAAAAAACATATCATACAGTGTGTACCTTATTGCTGAAATCATGGTGCGAAGACTGTTTTCAGGGATAGTTTCCTCTGTATCAGCTTGTAACATCACAATCTGCTGCAACTGTAAAAAGCATACAATTTATGATAAAATCTATTGAATCCAATAAGACCAGAAATGATGATGAAGTAGGCCTCTTGTGCAGATGGCTTGAAGCCCTGGCATTTTGTAAACTACCTAGAAAATATGACTTAACCTATTATCTTTTGACCTCAAAATCAGTGTTACAGGTAGAACTCATCAATGTGTATCCACATGGGAAGTTTCAGTGTAATAGAAATTATTGTAGGGCTGGGAAAAAATAAGACAATTTTCCATATTCAAATATATTCGAATATTCTTTTTTGCAAAATATGTTCCAATATTCCACTTTGACATAATACGTATCGGAAATTGATTGCGTCAAAGCTATACTACTCTAATAATTATGCTTGGAATAATCAACAATTCAAAATACTTTTATTACTATGTCAACATTTTTTTTGTTGTTCTTTACTGTAAATCTATATAGATGTTTACTTTTGAAATAAATTCATAATTTGATTGTCTTTTGCTCATTTTATCTGACTCAACTGACCATTTGTCTTTTTAACGGGAGGTAAAATTTTAGATAAGGTTTAAACCATTCTTAATCAAAATTTAACTATAACGCAGTAAATATCACATGGAGCCTAATTTCTAAGGAATAAATATTTTCAGACCAAATATAGACACTTCCCATGCTTTCATAATGCGCCAATTAATACATGCCGATTTATTCTTATTCACAAATTTAAGACAATTATCGATTTATCAGAAAGATTAACGCACAAAAAACAATAAAGTAAGATAAATAAATTATCTCCAAGGGTTTTTAAGTTATGCTCCGGACATCACAACGGACGGACAGAGAGATGGACAGACAGATGGACAAGGTGGCCACTATATGCTCTCCCTTTGGGGAGCATAAAAAACAAGAGGACCATGATGGACCTTATATATAAGGTTTCTCCATATTTGTGCTGTCAGACTTAGTTTTTGACAACAGGTGACCCTTATTTAAACTTGACCTAGAAATCACCAAAACAACCTTTCTGACCAATTTCCAGGATATTTGGAACAAAACAGTAGCCTCTAGTGAGTTAACAAAGTTTTTCAGTATTTGGGCTGTGTGACCTAGTTTTTGATCCCAAGTGACCCATATTTTCACCTGACCTAGAAATCATCAAAACTACTAATTCCTCACAAATTTCCAGGATATTTGCATCAAAATAGTAGCCATTTGAGAGTTAACAAGATTTTTCTATTTTTAGCTCCTGTGACCTAATTTTTAACCCAAGATGGCCCATATTCGAAGTTGACCTGTATTTCATTGAGACAAACTTTGATTTTGATCCAAACAAGGCTTTGACTGCTAGAGTGTTAACAACCTAAATGTTGACAACCACAACTCACGTTGATGGACAAGGGGCATAGCCCCATCACTATACCTCACCTTGACCACTTTGTGGCCACGCCAATTTCGACCCCACAACTATTATTCTAATAATGTTTATAGCGTTACATTAGATGATGCTACACACAAAATATCTAAGACTTTTAGATAAGAAGATTTTTGAAGATTTAATTTTCAAAATCTATTTTTAGCCCTTCTGACACAGATATTCAATGGAGCAGAACCATTTGAACAATTTAAGTAGAGCTTTATGCTAGGAACATCCCAGGAAAAATTCATCAAATTTGACCCTGCTGATTTCTGAAGAGAAGCCATTTGGAAAAAGAGTTGGCAACAGAAGTATGCATGCACTGACAAATGAAGGACAAATTCTACTTTGAGCAGTTTGTACTCAGGTGAACTTAAAAACAAGATTCAAATATTTTCGCATGTTTTATAAAATATATATTATGAATCCTTGACTTGAATGTTATCAGATATAAACCTGGTATGTTCTTTTCATGAGATACAAATCAATATAATTATTAAACAAACAATCCAATAATGATTATATCAGTCTTTTATTGCTGTATGGGAACCTACCATTTATTGCATTCAAATAAAGGACAATGTAAATCACAGTGGATAAACAAAATCCTGGTACAATGTCTTACAAACCTATACAATTCAATGTGTATCCTGTTTGGCAATAACAAGCGCAGGTTATAGTTCAAATTCGCTTTTCCTTTCATTACCTGATTTAACCTGTTTACATTTATATTGACAAATAGGGGTATTATGATAATTCTTATGCAAAAGCATACTGTTTATCACCTAAATCTTTTTACAACCTAAAGAATTACTCTCTTTTCATGCACCTTCAATACTTTCAACTAATTGTCAAAGTAATACAATGTATTCAGCTGAACATAGAACTTGTATGATGATACACTTTACTTAGACTCCAGTCCTTCTTCTGATAAAGAAGCTAATTGATGATTATAAGGACCAGAGATCAAGAATGTTGGACAGTAGTTAAGAATATTTGGGTTTTTCCAAGCTAATCCATAGGTACAAACAAACTTTTACAGTTACAGCGTTGAAAATAAGCAAAATAGGTTGAATAATATATTGTGACGGGTATTGCACCCTGAAGCCATAACGGTAAAAGTTTATTTGTACCTACATACTGATAAGCTGGGAAAAACCAACATTTGCTGAGTTTCGGATGTCTATTAAAATAAGGGGCATATCCATGATAGCATGGACAAATGATAAAGTGACCATCCAAAAATATTTAAACCAGTGACACTTGACTGAATAATGGTGTGCATTTTATTTTGACATTGTGTCTCATTATACTCTTTTTGTTATGTTCAATTGCTACTCTACTTGATTTATATAGTCTATACTGTAGAACATATTCCCTCAGTTTGAGCATTTAAAAACTAATCACAGTTATTATGCACTATTTCTAAGGTAAGTATGACAATTCACTGTAATGTTATCAATATATGCTTGCTATTAAATAAAAAGAGCAGAAAAACAGAAAAGATACCAAGTTTTTTACAAGCTCAAGTGAAAAGATACCCAAGTTTTTTTACAAGCTCTAGAGGCTTAAGCAAAACTTTACAACAATTTATAATATACAGTAAAGGCAAAAGTGGCGTAAAAATAGATCTTACAAGGGGTGACAGGACATTAAAGGAATCATCTGCACACAATCATGACACTGAATATCAAACACTGAAAATAACAAACACTGAACATCGATTTGATTATATATAAGAATGAAGTAGAATAAATAATCAAGTTCACCCAAATTAACTGTCTACTTTCTATTTCCATTGAACAGCAAATTACATTTGTATATTCTTTTATTTTTGAAGTGTTTTCGAAACAGTTCGACAAAATTCAACATTATATTCTTTTCTGTCAAACATACATTCTGTAACGGCTGTTGTATTCAACCATTTGTTTATTCTTTTAATTGTTAAATTCTATCAAATGTCTTTTGACTATTATCGTGCACCAACATGCATTATATTAAATTGATTTTTACAGCCTTTTGTTAATATTGACCTTGGTGTAGTCATGGTGCAAGTAAACCAACCAAATTGTATTTGGTAACAATTACATTGTATTATGTCATTTCTTCTGAGTCTGTCGAAAAGATTTCAATACTTGATGATTATGTGAACTAAATATCAACAGTATATACATTTGTAAATGAAAAATATATACAATGTACAAAAAAGAACACCAACAGGGATTTTGAATGAAGGGAAATATAAAGTGCCATTAACATTTGAATTTATTGAATTTTTGTTATTTAGAAAACATAAACAATTTAAACTTTCAAGCTACAGAACAAGCCCGAGGCTTTAAAGAAATTCAGTATTTCAGTGGCAGAAAAGACTCAACAATATAGATAAAGTGATAATTCGCTAAATTTAATAAGATCTGTAAAAGGTGTTTAAGTTTTTAATAAAGTTTTTAAAATTCTTTGGAGCATTATTTACAATCTGAACAAGAATGGGAACAGAGTATTCGAGACAAGGATCAGTTTCAGGACTAATAACTGATAGATGGAGATTTAATCAA
This sequence comes from Ruditapes philippinarum, assembly GCF_026571515.1. Taxonomy (NCBI): domain Eukaryota; kingdom Metazoa; phylum Mollusca; class Bivalvia; order Venerida; family Veneridae; genus Ruditapes; species Ruditapes philippinarum. The sequence goes on along the minus strand of NW_026867211.1, from coordinate 72,390 downwards.
CCACCTGTCCAAGCACCAATAAGCGATGCAGGTAGAATTATAAACAGATATCCTTGTGATAATGAAAGTGCTGACCGTGAACGGAGAGCTAGATTGAATGAAATAAGCCAGAATTTAGATACCAGTGTCTCTCCAAGACAACTTCCAGCACGTCCGGCACCTCCACCTCCTGATTATCTAGATTTGTTACAAAATTGACCGTCCTGCAGTCCTGGACTCCTTGCATTCTAGTATGAACACTGCTGTACAATGTTTTTTTATTTTTTAACATTTCATAATTATACACATGTAAAGTCTGTCAAACAGGTATGGTGTAATCGTAATCAGTAATTGTAATCATATAAAAAAAATGTTTTCAAGTAATTGAAGTCATTTTTGATCACATGTAATTGTAACTTAATGAATTACCATGCTAAATTTTGCTGTTATCATTGATTACATTTTGATTACTATTATAACATTATTACTAATATTGTTGAATATTACATATTTAACTGGAGATAGCAATATTTTGTTTTTATTGAGAATTTTGTTTTGTTTGAATTTAAACAATCATTTATTAAATGCAAAAAAAATAATAATAATAGAATCTATAATATAAATATAACATGCTAGTGATCTATAATTTTATCTAGATTTGAAATAGCTACTAATTGTTAACTGACAAAACAATACTACATGCATTAATATTAAAGTACAATAAATGTTTCAATCATAACAAGTTAGCATTAAATTAATTGCCTGCTTTGTTGGAAACAATTCACACGTAATTGATTCTATTAGTTACAATTCAAATTTTTAACAAAAGAAGCGACAGGTTATCAACCAATCTGAACAAAGCAATTTAATATCAATATACTTCTATTTTGGAGATGTACTCAATGCACATGTATGGTATTTGTTATATTGAATTTGTACAACTGGGTTCATTTCATATATTACTTGCAAAAGGATATTATAATTTTATATGCGAAACATTGTAAAGCTGTGGAAAAATCATTTTGAAATTTCAGACCCTTTTCCAACATTTTAGGCACAATTAAATTGAAATGCAGGGAAGTTCTTCAGCACATAGAGGTGCACAGTGGGTGATATTTGGCTATCATTTAAACAAACATAATTCTAATATTTTAACAGCTGTCTAACAATGGTAATGTTTAATCTTAATATTGGTTTTACTATGTATGCTATAGTGTTTTAGATGTTTAGTCTCTTATAATTCTTATAGAATGGCTATATACATGTATTTTATATTATATTGTATATAGATGAGACTGGAATAAATAAATAAATAATACAACCTTCCAGAAACTGATGATGATTAATTTATGCAATTCTGCTAAATAACAAAATGAATATGCATGATTATGTTATATATATTGTGAAATGCTAATTATATTTTATTGGTGTGAAATCTGACTTTGAGGATTGAACAATTTAACATTTTGATAGAACATTGTGATAGAACATACACATAACATATTCAAATAGATAACAGTTTGTTTTTCTTTCCTTTGTTTAAATTTAATTCATTATGTCTATATAAACTTGTGAAAATGATATTGTATGTAAAGTGTTACGGTAATTCTAAATTGTAAAACTGTGCTATATATATATATATTGATAAACTGAATATTAAAACACATATTATACATGTACAGTCTTCTATGAGTCATTTTTTGATTGGTCAAATTTTCTCAATGTGTCGTATTAAAATGAAAGTCCCAATTTTTATCTCTATATGTTCTTTATAAGCTTGTGAAAACCCAAAATATTCTGAAATCCAGAGTAAGTCTATTGCTGTATTTGAAAATAAACAGTCCCAACAACTTCCGATGGCATGATAAATCATTATAAATCACCCAGGATATATTTACTATTATAAAGTTAGTTGGTTGAGTTCATCCGCCCATTTCTTATGTTACACCTTCTGTAAGTCAACAGCTCCAAATTTTGTCAATTAAATTGAGACGGTTTCATGAGTCGAAGTCCCGATGTGTTGAAGTTCTTACGAGAAGTATATCAGTACCGTCCCTAATAATGGGTCAATTTACCATATTGATAATTATGAAATATTCTAAGTCTATTTGTCGTCGAAGCAACAAAAATTTTCAACATGGGAAGAAGAAACAGGTCCACTGCATGTTGTGTTTACGCTCGTCTGTAAAGGGTCAAGGGCAAATCACTATCAATAACCAATTGTCAAAACAAGAGGGCCATGATGGCCCTGGATCGCTCACCTGACACAACTGCATCCAAGCAAATTATGTCTTAAACAAGCATCATGGCCAAGTTTGATGACAACTGAGTCAAACATGTGACCTCCAGTGTGTTATAAAGATTTTTCCATATTTGGGCAATGTGACCTAATTTTTGACCGGACACAACCCATATTCAAACTTGACCTAGAAATCATCAAAACAATCTTCCTGACCGATTTCCAGGAAATTTGGATCAAAACTGCAGCCACTTGTGTTAAAAAGCTTTTCCTATTTTTAGCTCCTGTGACCTAGTTTTTGACCGGACATGACCAATCTTAGCACTTGACCCAGAAATCATCAAAACAACCTTCCTGACAAATTTCCAGAATATTTGAATCAAAACTGCAGCCACTACAGTGTAAACAAGCTTTTTCTATTTTTAGCTCCTGTGACCTAGTTTTTTACCTGAGATGACCCATCTTTGATCTTGACCCAAAAATCATCAAAACAACCTTCCTGACAAATTTCCAGAATATTTGAATCACTACTTCAGCCACTAGAGTGTTTACAAGCTTTTTCTATTTTTAGCTCCTGTGACCTAGTTTTTGACCGGAGATAACCCATCTTCAAACTTGACCTAGAAATCATCAAAACAATTTTCCTGACAAATTTCCAGAATATTTGGATGAAAACTGCAGCCACTAGAGTGTTAACAAGCTTTTTCTATTTTTAGCTCCTGTGACCTAGTTTTTGATCGGAGATGACTCATCTTCGAACTTGACTTAGATATCATCAAAACAACCTTCTTGACAAATTTCCAGAATATTTAGATGAAAACTGCAGCCACTAGAGTGTTAACAAGCTTTTTCTATTTTTAGCTCCTGTGACCTAGTTTTTGACCGGAGATGACTCATCTTCGAACTTGACCTAGATATAATCAAAACAACCTTCCTGACAAATTTCCAGAATATTTGGATGAAAACTGCAGCCACTAGAGTGTTAACAAGCTTTTTTTTTTTTTTTTGGCTCCTGTGACCTACTTTTTGACCAGAGATAACCCATCTTCAAACTTAACTTAGATATAATCAAAACAACCTTCCTGACAAATTTCCAGAATATTTGGATGAAAACTGCAGCCCCTAGAGTGTTAACAACCTTTTTCTATTTTTAGCTCCTGTGACCTAGTTTTTGATCGGAGATGACCCATCTTCGAACTTGACCTAGATATAATCAAAACAACCTTCCTGACAAATTTCCAGAATATTTGGATCAATACTGCAGCCACTAGAGTATTAACAAGCTTTTTCTATTTTTAGCTCCTGTGACCTAGTTTTTGACCAGACATGGCCCATCTTCAAACTTGACCTAGATATCATCAGAACAACCTTCCTGACAAAGTTCCAGAATATTTGGATGAAAACTGCAGCCTCTAGAGTGTTAACAAGCTTTTTTCTATTTTTAGCTCCTGTGACCTAGTTTTTGACCGGAGATGACCAATCTTCAAACTTGACCTAGAAATTATCAAAACAACCTCCCTGACAATAGTCCAGTCAGTCTGTAAATCGACCTCAAACAAATTGCAACAGAAAATATTTTACCTGGTATAGAAAGTATATGGAATAACATGAATCATATCAAAAGTCTAGCAAATCTATGTTGCGCAACATAGAAAAAAAACGGGTTTTTATCGCGTTATTTTTTGTGATTTTTTCTGACGACAACGGTCTTCCATAGGCGAACACAGTGTCTCCGATACTCAGAATAGCAACTGCATAATGGCGACAACAACAACAAAATTAGTTTAAACAAAATAAATGTAAGTAAAGTACACTGTAAAGTGGGTTGGTATATTTTCCTTAAAATATTACAGATCATTATAGGAATTATTAATGTGGGGTCGTAAGTTTATTATGAGTATTTGTTGAAAATTATTACTTGTTTTACCAGTTCTTTATCCGTTGAAGGTCAACAGGTGTTTCAAGCGATCTGTATTATACTTTTCATGGAAAACAGTTTAATTTATATCAATTACAACTCTGATTAACTCCTGTCTAAGTAAACATTCAAAAACGGCCTAAAAATGTGTATTTAAAACAAGTTGATTTCAACAGTATTTTTAAACTATGGAACGCCATTATCACTTTAATTATGACGAATTACGTTAAATAAATTCTGAATACTTTAATCATGTTTTATTGTTAAATGTGTATTCAAGGTTGTTTTTTTGTATTTTTCAATAGTTTTTGGCTTGCAACCACGGCTGCAAGACATTTGTTTTGGAAAACTTGTTCCGGTTAGGTGGTTTCCTGCTTACATTTGTTAGTGCATGGTTGAACGGGAAACCAGCTGCAATCGTGTCAATCGCAACTTTTCGGTCCTTTCCGTCACTCTTCGGATTAATGATAATAGCTGATGTAGTTTCGATTGCAATCGTGACAATTCGGGCGTAAGCTATTTTAGTTACTTCGGTAATCCCAGTTTGTTTATATAAATAGGATTTCTATTTTTACTTGATTCCGTTTCAATTCTTTTTCAAGACGCAAAAGTTAGTTTCTTTTATAATTGTTTTTTTTTCTTTATTAGTTTTATACAATAGAGAATGGTTACTGTAGTAGTATTCCGTCTCCAAAGGGCGGTCCTGCTTATCAAAAGATAGTGACTGAACCACGCATAATATTAGTGCATGATCAAGTTATATTTAGATCTACTGACGTTTAAACGTCTCGGTGAGGTAATCTAAAAATAGCCCATGCATACCATTAACCTTGCCATGCTGATCCCCTGTGTTGTCGATCATAGAATATTTTAGGTGTAACATAGTTGATACATGTTTATTAATTGGTACCACGTAACAAATTCTTTTAGTGCATTTACTTGTCTCTAAAGCTGCTATATAAATGAAATTAGCAACTGCAAAAACGAAAAAAACCTGCATATCCCTTTAAAAGCGAAACTTTTATTTTTTCGAGAAAAAAACAAACTAAATAAACCCTTTATGATATGCAAATACGTAATTAAAAAAGATTGTGATAATAAATTGAAACCAAAAAAACCAACTTTAAAGGGAAGGGATGATGGCACAACTGAGCAAGCCTTTCCTTTTAAAAGGAAACCTTATTTAAAATTGCTTTACATATATAATGTATGTAATGTTATTATTATTTCAGGGGTACTGCTTTGAGGTAGTCTTCATTGATGTATGCTTGATTTTGAAAAAAAAAAAAAAATCCAGTAAACTATATGTACACTAAATGAGTAAGTTTGCTTTCCTGTGCTTACATTTGTAATATTTTTACATATGTTACACAAATATCAAACATTATCTTTTACTGGTTTAAGTAAGTGAATATCAAACATGGAGGAAATAGAGCGTCATATGCATAATTCAATATATCTGAAATTATTTTCAGTTTTTAATAGACATAGAAGAAATTTATACATGATAAGGTGACATGAAAAATTTATTAATAAACAAAGTAATTTCTAGTTATGGTTCATGATTGGCGATGTGTATGAGTTCAAGGTGAACATGCACAGTTGATCCATAATTTAAAAGAAAATCTTTTATGCATACAATAGCACCTGTGCGAATTTGAAAAAGTGCATTACGTGTATAAGATTAATTCACAGCGATATATTAGTATTTCTTTCGGAATGCACACCTAAGATGACTATAGTATAATTTTATCACATTTAAAATCAAAATTTAAGCAAATACATGTAACAATAAAAACATCTGTGTATTCTATAGAACCTTGTTTCACATAAATATGAAAATAAGATTCTAATCCTTTCAAACTTGAAGTAATTTCTATGTTACAGATTTCATCAACACACAAGAGCCAATGAGTATGCCCGATCTTGAAAGTGTTTTGAGGACACTGTGATGTATACGAGTTAAAGGTAAAGATGCATATATTTAGTTGAGACATTTGTTTCACAAAATCGAAAATCACTTTAACCTTTTCCCTAATATAAGCGTGTTTCGACGGCTTTTTGCCCCCCCCCCCCTTTTGAGGCCTCAAACAGTGAAAAAATGTCCTATTTAGACCCAAAACACTGTTTTTCGTTTGAGAAATGTTGTTAAAAAAGTGACCATTTTTTCGGCGCCGTCCCCCATCCAAATAATACATCAGGGGGTTGCCAGAAGGGGGATGTGCCCCCTTCTGTTTGGGGGGTTTGAAGGGGGGCGGAGTCCCCCTCATCGCCAAGAAAATTTTGGACTTGTGAGAGGCTTAAAATGACCCCAGGTTGATCATAAAGTAACGTGTAACCAACACTGAAAAGCCTTTGACTCTATCTCAATCCATTGAGAAGTTGCAACACTTTGAAATAAATTTTGATGGAAAAAAATCGAGGCAAAATAGTGATTTTTGGCAATTTTGAGATGTCCCCTCGTTGCCATGGTAACAGGAAATTTAAGACTGAGCATGTCGTTACAAAGGCAATGGTCCAGTCAACATTTGTGCCAAGTTTGATTAGTATTGAAGCATTTTTCATAGTTTCATAGCAGTTTGAACTTGTAAGAGGAGGCTTTTCAGTTAAAATGGCCATTTTTCACGATATGCTCATGGGGGAAAGGGTTAATGATATTTTTCATCATTTTTAAAGTGTGTCATAAGTTCCATATAGTAACATATCAGTACAAATATTTTTGAATGCATGCACGGATGGGCATTAGAAATGCTTAAAATTGAAATGTCACATTTTCAAAAACTCAATATGTGACTTTATCTTTACGTTACTTCCAAACACTTTAACCAGTAGGTATTTTATATTGATAATTTTAGATTAAAACCTTAGAAAATAATAATAATATCTGTCATATGTTGCGGTTCTGATAGGAATATCCGTCCCGAGGTGACCCGCCAAATGGGCGGTAACGAGGCTTGCCATGACTAACAAAATACTTGTGTCGAATTTCTTACATCATATTAGATGTTTCTATGGTAGGCTGTCTAAACAGTTGACAAATGTTTATGAAAGTGCCGTTTTCCAAGCCTTAATGAAGACGTTTTTGCATAAACAAACGTTGCAATTACAAATGATTACACAATTATTATAATACAATGTTCAAACGACATGAAATTTTAGCAGGCTTTACATTAACCTTCGGCAAATATTAGACATGATCCCTTTTTGTCTCGGGCACTTTGGTGTATTATAAATTTCAACGAAGGTCTTCTTTGAGTTGCGCTGCTGTGGCGTATCCAGGGTTTTTTAAGGCAGCCTGAGACGGTAGTGGATGTTTATAATCAATTATATTTGGCAATTAAATAGAAGAAACATCGATCTTTGCGCATTTATAAATTTAATGAAGAAAACATAAAAAGTTATCAGAATTATAAACATATTTTGGGTAATTCTGGATCAACCTCCATATAATGTAAAACAAGAGCACCGCTAGGCGGAGCATTATATGCCCGAAAGTGTTTTTTTTAGTAAGGATGAAGCATTTGTAAGACATGGGAATTAGCTGTTCATCCTATAAAATTTTACAGATGTAGGTTGATTAATACTTAAGTTATTTATAATGACCTTAACCTTTGACCTTGTGATCCTAAAATCAATAGGGGTCTTCTACCTTATATGGACAATCATCCTAAGGAGTTTGAATATTGTGGGCCAAATTGAACTTTAGTTATGCTCCGGAAACTGTTTTTGATTTTAAGGTGATAGTGACCTTGACCTTTTGACCCCAAAATCAATAGGGGTCTTCTACCCAATATGGACAATCATCCTATGAAGTTTGAATATTGTGGGCCAAATGGAACTTAAGTTATGCTCCGGAAACTGTTTTCAGTATCAAGGTAACAGTGACCTTGACCTTTGACCTTGTGACCCCAAAATCAATAGGGGTCTTCAACCTAATATGGACAATCATCCTATGAAGTTTGAACATTGTGGGTCAAACGGAACTTAAGTTATGCTACAGAAACTGTTTTCAGTATCAAGGTAAAAGTGACCTTAACCTTTGACCTTTTGACCCCAAAATCAATAGGGGTCTTCTACCCAATATGGACAATCATCCTATGAAGTTTGAACATTGTTGGCCAAATGGAACTTAAGTTATGCTCCGGAAACCAAATTGTTAACGGACAAATTGCTAACAAACTGAAACCGTTTTCAGTATCAAGGTAAAAGTGACCTTGACCTTTTGACCCCAAAATCAATAGGGGTCTTCAACCTAATATGGACAATCACCCTATGAAGTTTGAACATTGTGGGTCAAATGGAACTTAAGTTATACTCTGGAAACTGTTTTCAGTTTTAAGGTAATAGTGACCTTGACCTTTGACTTTTTGACCCCAAAATCAATAGGGATCTTCTACCCAATATGGACAATCATCCTATGAAGTTTGAACATTGTGGCCCAAATGGAACTTAAGTTATGCTCCGGAAACCAAATTGCTAACAGACAAATTGGTAACGGACGGAAACTGTTTTCAGTTTTAAGGTAATAATGACCTTGACCCTTGACCTTTTGACCCCAAAATCATTAGGGGTCTTCTACCCAATATGGACAATCATCCTATGAAATTTAAACATTGTGGGCCAAATGGAACTTAAGTTATGCTCCGGAAACCAAATTGCTAACAACAAAATTTGCTAATGGACGGAAAACTGTTTTCAGTATCAAGGGTAATAGTGACCTTGACCTTTGACCTTTTGACCCCAAAATCAATAGGGTCTTCTACCCAATATGGACAATCAATTCTGTGAAGTTTGAACATTGTGGGTCAAATGGGAACTTAAGTTATGCTCCGGAAACTGTTTTCAGTATAAGGTAATAGTGGACCTTGACCTTTTGACCTTTTGACCCCAAAATCAATAGGGGTCTTCTACCCAATATGGACAATCATCCTATGAAGTTTTGAACATTGTGGGCCAAATGGAACTTAAGTTATGCTCCGGAAACTCAAATTGCTAACGGACAAATTGCTAACGGACGGAAACTGTTTTCAGTATCAAGGTAATAGTGACCTTGACCTTTGACCTTTTGACCCAAAATCAATAGGGATCTTCTATCCAATATGGACAATCATCCTATGAAGTTTGAACATTGTGGGTCAAATGGAACTTAAATTATGCTCCGGAAACCAAATTGCTAACAGACGGACGGACGGACGGCCGAAATGGAATAAGGGGCCATTTCTTTTGTTATTTTCTATTGTTTAATAGAGGGCCAATGGCCCCTTACTCTATTGTTACGGAATGAACTCTATTGTTCTCTTTTGTTCTGTTTACAGTTAGATGGCCCCCTATCCCTTTTCGGTAGTGCGGCCGGACGGACGGACAGACGCCAGGGGGTATAACATAATATGCCCTTTCGGGCATATAAAAAACAGATTTTATAAATCTTACAATATCAGTTATTGTTTTTTTTTTCAAGATGAACTCCTGTCGGATTTGTTAACGGCTGTTTGATGATCATACAAAGACAGTTAAAGGCAAGATATACCAGAAGAATTTTAGGTGCTACCATCTAGTGATTAAAAGTGAAAGATTGGTCGACCAGAAATTACAGAAGCTAGTGACGCTTTGTAAGTCATGACATTCTTGTGCTTATGCTTAGCGAAGCTTTTTTACAAATTAAAATTTGCAAATATTTTTTTTACATTTTATGCTCAAATGTATCAAATATTTTGAAATTGGCCTTCCAAAAGGTCAATGTTCACATCTTTTGACCCAATGTCACGATGTTATATAATTTGACTCAGAAAAAATACAAAGATGTGCTTGAAAGTATTCAAGTTAATAAAAAACTCAATATTTTATATAAGATGATATCGATTTCCTTAATGTTTCTCTATTTTGTATAAAATTACCCCACCCATTAGCTGTACAAATGTTAATATAAATATTTCAATTATGCATTAAATATTGATGGAATGCTGGTAAATTAAATTCATAAAACGTTGAAACTTGACATTTTCACATGTACGTAAACCATTATGTATTTTCTGTTTCAATATCATATAACATAGAGCTTTCAATAAACTGTTGATCTACAGCAATGTAAAAATATAATATTACCCCACCCACTTAAGTTAATTAATAAATTTTAGAAAGGTAAAAGTAGTTTCTTTTAACAAAAACAACTTTTTGATTACTTTATGTTACTATAGGGATAGATTAAGCTATATTTTTATGCATATTATATATAAAACTGATTGGAAAATTGTATGTGTGTATTACATTGAGTTAAAATTAAAAAAATAACTACAATGCATGAAACCCCTATATTTGATCTCAATTTTTGAAAACATTCTCCAATTTAGATTTTTCTAGACATTTGATTTGTTATACAATATAGGTCTGGGGTTTCAAAACACTCAAAATATTTTCTGTTGCAATTTGTTTGAGGTTTGGCTCTATTTTGAGCTAGAATGACTGGACTAAAATTTCCAGAATATTTCGAGGAAAACTGCAGCCACTAGAGTGTTAACAAGCTTTTTCTATTTTTAGCTCCTGTGACCTAGTTTTTGACCGGAGATGACCCATCTTCAAACTTGACCTAGATATCATCAAAACAACCTTCCTGACAAATTTCCAGAATATTTGGATGAAAACTGCAGCCACTAGTGTTAACAAGCTTTTTCTATTTTTAGCTCCTGTGACCTAGTTTTTGACCGGAGATGTCCCATCTTCAAACTAGACCTAGATATTATTAAAACAATCTTCCTGACAAATTTCCAGAATATTTGGGTGAAAACTGCAGCCACTAGAGTGTTCACAAGCTTTTTCTATTTTTAGCTCCTGTGACCTAGTTTTTGACCCGAGATAACCCATCTTCGAACTCGATCTGTATTTCATTGAGACAAACATTCTGACAAAGTTTGATGATGATCCAATCAAAACTGTGACTGCTAGACTGTTAACAACCCAATTGTTGACGACGCACAACGTAGACGACGGACGCCGGACATAGCCCCATCACTATACCTCACCTTGACCACTTCGTGGTCAGGTGAGCTAAAAAATTTAACTTTAAAAGGGGCATAACTTCTAAAAGAATTGGTCCCCGGCTTAGATGTCTATGTCTACATCATTCTGTGCCTAATGTACTGGGTGCAACAATTCAGTTTTCTCTCGACTGTATTCTCGATTATTGCTTTTCTATTTAATTTTTTTCGATTTGATAACTCAGACAGGTTAACAATTACTTTTCTATACTTTAAAAACAATATTCAGCTGCAATGAAAGACATCTGACTTTAATGACACAACATTGTCAACAATTTGTGCTTTGTCTTCCATTTTTGAACAACACATTACACGCACTTTGATGGGGTAAGGAGAACGTATAACCAAAGAAACAAAAGTTTTCAAAAACATTTTTTTATAATGAGAAGGAGATAATTTTCTTCAAAATAGTGACAATGAATCGAAATACATGTATATACAGCCATCACAAATCAAGATTGTATCATCAGCTCTGAATTGCAGTAAGGCAGTTTATTGTGAATAATCATTCCACTCCTCAAGTGCCTTGTCATTATAATCAGTCATTATAATCAAGTATTTCAAGCTTTGGTACTAGTTTTAAAATCACCCTACTATAATAATAAGCAATTTTGACAAAAATTCTATGATAAAAAGGGGCATAACTCTAATATATATTAAATAATGCCCCTTATCTTTCAACTATGCCTTGCCAATACCAATTTGACTTAAGTTCTGATCTACTTATTTCTTTTATGTAGATCTGATGATGACTATCTAATTATGTTTCACTTTCTTTATAATTCTGATTTCGTGAGAAAGCTTTTTTTAGCCATGCAATCAAACTGGTTTTAACATAGGCATAAGAAGATTAGTATCAAAACACTGTAGAAGTTAAACAAATTGTTGATTTTTGTGAAAAAAAATATAAAAAAATATATACAAATTTGAAGTAATTTATAACATATCAAATTGAAATAATAACAAATTTTTAATGGGCAAGATTGTTTTGCCAGTTTACCTGTCGGCTATATGTACAATGCCATGTTTGTTATCCAAATCGTGACAATTACCTCCTCAATACTTGTTTTCCCAGGGTTAAAATTAGAAACCACATTGCTTTCAAAATTATGCAAGCTCGCCGATGATTGCCATTGTGAAAGGTCACCAGAAATGACTTTGTATTTGGTCACGGTCAGATCTAAAAGCGGAGCATTATTTAGTGCTGATTTTAATCAGATTGTGCCAAGACAAACATTAAGTGATCCAAAATTTCACGGAAAACTTTCATACTTTTTAAATCATACCCAATAGGTAATTTTGAGAAAAGTCTTAAGATAACAAGAGCCACCGCCGGGCTGGGGCAACTCTCGACTTTTTACTTTCTCTAAAAGCAAACAAAGAAATGTTTGAACAAAATATTAACGTTTCCTTTTTATAAAATTAATCATTCTGTCTTGTCACATTAATTTTTTCTATATATTTTATAATTATATATAAATTTACTAATTTATATATATATATAGAGACACGCAATTCGAAGTCACCTCTACCGGTGGTGTTTACATGGTGAAGTCACGTGGTGAAGTCACGTTGTGGTGTCACGTGGAAGTCATGTGGTGGTGTCAGATGGTGGAGGCACGTGGGGGGAGTCACGTGGTGGTGTCACGTGGTGGAGTCACGTGGTGGTGTCACGTGGTGGAGTTAACGTGGTGGAATCATGTGGTGGAGTCTCGTGTTGGAGTCACATGGTGGTGTCCCGTGGTGGAGTCATGTGGTGGTGTCACATGGTGGAGTCACGTGGTGAGTCACGTGGTGGTGTCACGTGGTGGAGTCATGTGGTGGAGTCACGTGGTGGAGTCACGTGGTGAAGTCACGATAAACAACATGTTCGTGTCTTTAAGTATGTTCTGTTATAATATGAAGTTTATCCCTTCAATAATAGCAAAGTAACAGCCAGTTACAGCCAAAACTAAGTCAAGGTCATTAATGAGTGAAGGTCAAGGTCTGTCCGGTTATTTTCAAGGGTTATCCTTGAAGATTATTATGTTCAAGTTTGAAGACAATCCATTCAAAAATAACAAAGTTACAGCCAATAATAGCCAAAAACATGAAAATTTCAATAATTTGACCTTCAAAGTCAAGGTCATTTATGAGTGAAGGTCAAGGTCTGTCGGGCTATTTTTAATGGTTATCTTTAAAGATTATTATGTTCAAGTTTGAAGACAATCCATTAAAAAATAACAAAGTAACAGCCAATAATAGCCAAAAACATGAACATTTCAATAATTTGACCTTCAAAGTCAAGGCCATTTATGAGTGAAGGTCAAGGTCTGTCAGGTTATTTTTAAGGGATATCCTTGAAGATTATTATGTTCAAGTTTGAAGACAATCTATTCAAAAATAAAAAAGTTACAGCCAATAACAGCATGAACAAGCAAAATTTGGACTTTTAACCTTGAAGGTCAAGGTCATTTATGGATGAAGGTCAAGGTTAGTGTGGTCTACTGAAAGGTCTTGTCCCAAGGGTTGTTGTGGCCAAGTATGAAGACAATACACCAAGAAATAAAAAAGTTATGATCCAGGTACAAGTTTGCGGACGGCAACAGCAATGCCGCTACGACTATTACAATACCTCTACTTTTTTCTCAAAAAAAAAAAGTCGAGCTAAAAAGGGGCAAAACTAAGCTCTGGGCAATGATCTTTCAGAGAAGGAGATTTTTAAGACATTTTTTATATTCAAGTCTAGGTAAACTAAGTCACCTTTAGGGTGGAGCCATTTTTGACCACAGGAGTATGACTTAAATATTTCAGGTTGAGTTCCACTAAACAGGACTACAAGCATAATATCTTAGCTAAACTATCAGGGTAAAATGGGTCAATTTTGACCCAATTAAAGTGACATAATTTAAATACAATGGGTAGTGCATTGGTATAAATGTTGGTTACAAGGTCTGCAAAATAAGTTTATCACTCTTTGTAATAAATTATTCTAAAACTATCCCTGATCTGCTGAGCTACATGTAGTATATTCTTATCTTATAAAACTCTTTATAATAAATTATAGTCAAACTTAAACCCTGGTCTGCTGATCTACATGTAGTATATTTATAATGCATTTAAAATACCAACACTATCGATATATGGCTTAGATTTTATCTTTTATCTGTGCAGACATGCAAAATAGCAAAGTGATAAATGTCATCAGAAATAGATAAGCGCTAAATTAAAACAAGAGGGCCATGATGGCCCTGAGGTCGCTCACCTGTATATAGGCCCCCCCCCCCCCCCGGGCCAATTTTTACCCAAGGGCTTTTATTTGTTTATTTGAACAGACTTGGTAGACACCCATAAGAAGTTGTTTCATGCTAAACATCTAAGTTCTAGCTCATTGGGTTTTTTAAAAGAAGATTTTTAAAGTTTTTACTTTACACATATAGTTAAAAACAATGACACCCCTGGGGCAGGGCCAGTTTTGACCCCCGGGCTTTTATTTGAACAAACTTTGTAGATATTTACTTCAAGATGTTTCATGCTTAATATCTAAACTCTAGCTATTTGGGTTTTTTCAAAGAAGATTTTTAAGTTTTTGCTATACACATATAAGGAAAATCAATGACCCCCCCTCCCCCCGCGCGGGGCCAGTTTTGGCCCCAGGGCTTTTATTTGAACATACTTGGTAGACACCCATTAGAACATGTTTCATGCTAAATATCTTAGCTCTAGCTCTTTGAGTTCTTTAAAAGAAGATTTTTTAAGATTTTACTAGCATATAGGTAAAATCAATGACCCCCTGGGGCGGGGCCAATTTTGACCCCAGGGCTTTTATTTGAACAAACTTGGTAGACACTCATTAGAAGATGTTTCATGCTAAATATCTTAGCTCTAGCTCTTTGGGATCTTTAAAAGAATATTTTTTAAGTTTTTACTATGTGCATATAGGGAAAGTCTATGACCCCCTGGGGCGGGGTCAATTTTGACCCCAGGGCTTTTATTTGAACAAACTTGGTAGACATTCACTAGAAGATGTTTCATGCCAAATATCTAAGCTCTAGCTCTTATGGTTCTTTAAAAGAAGATTTTTTTAAGTTTTTACTATATGCATATAGGGAAAATCAATGACCCCCCGGGGTGGGGCCAATTTTGACCACAGGGCTTTAATTTGAACAAACTTGGTAGACACTCACTAGAAGATGTTTCATGCTTAATATCTTAGCTCTAGCTCTTTGGGTTCTTTAAAAGAATATTTTTTAAGTGTTTACTATATGCATATAGGGAAAATCAATGACCCCCTGGGGCTGGGCCAATTTTGACCCCAGGGCTTTTATTTGAACAAACTTGGTAGACACTCACTAGAAGATGTTTCATGCTTAATATCTAAGCTCTAGCTCTTACGGTTCTTTAAAAGAAGATTTTTTAAGTTTTTACTATATGCATATAGGGAAAATCAATGACCCCCTGGGGCGGGGCCAATTTTGACCCCAGGGCTTTTATTTGAACAAACTTGGTAGACATTCACTAGAAGATGTTTCATGCCAAATATCTTAGCTCTAGCTCTTTGGGTTCTTTAAAAGAAGATTTTTTAACTTTTTACTATATGCATATAGGGAAAATCAATGACCCCCTGGGGCGGGGCCAATTTTGACCCCAGGGCTTTTATTTGAACAAACTTGGTAGACACTCACTAGAAGATGTTTCATGCCAAATATCTAAGCTCTAGCTCTTAGGGTTGTTTAAAAGAAGATATTTAAAGATTTTTCTTTCGGTTGCCATGGCAACCAGAGTTCTGCATGGAATTAAATTCTTTGAACATTTTTTAAAGGTGACCACCAAAGGAACATTCCTGTGAAGTTTGGATGAAATTGGCTCAGTGGTTTATGAGGAGATGTCATTTAAAGCAAAAGTTTACGGACGGACGGACGGACGGACGACGGATGGACGCCGGCCGAAAAGCGATTACAAAAGCTCACCCTGTCACTTTGTGACAGGTGAGCTAAAAAGAAAAATTGTTTTAAAAACTATTGATAGTAAAAAAAATAAAATTTTTAGTTGTCAGGCATTTTCAATTAAAGCATTTTTTGTGTAATCTATGGATATTTAGGTGTTCAGAATATACTAAACAAAATAATTAAGAAATATTTATTGGATTAAGTGATATATTACTTACTTGATATACCTATTAGACCTGCTCATGGGTTTCAAAAATCAGAATTTTATTCATGTGAATGAAAGAGTTTATAAAATAACCAAATTCATAATAATGTGGAAGGATACAGTGATTATTTGCTATAAATTAGACATATTTCCTACCTCTGCCTTAGTTTGTTCAGCCTATTTATGTTTAACAAAGTTTAGATAACAAGCATATTTGAATATGGGTCTAAGGAGCTCAAAACCAAAACGTTCAAAAGACCACACAATTAAAAATTCAGTTAAAAACAAGCATGGACAACAAACGAATAAGTTTAGAGAACAAACATCCGATAACAGACACTCAGCCAAAAAAACTGGAAAACAAAATAGTGACATAGGCTTCAAAATTAAGAAGAACAAAAACAAAGGCAAAATATGCCAATTCAAAGAGTCTGCACAAGTAACTGATGAATCTGATACAGACAACGAAGATTCAACAAAGATCAAGACTGAGGAGAGTGAAGCACCAATACAAGATCTTTATAAACTACCCAAAACAAAACAAAAAAGTGACATAGGATTCCAAACAAAGAAGAAAACAAACAAAAACAAAATATGCCAAAACAATGAGTCTGCACAAGAAGCTGAAGAATCTGATACAGACAACGAAGATTTAACAAAGGTCAAGACTGAGGAGACTGAAGCACCAATATTTCCTAAAATACCAATCACTGACTTGAGTCCATCCAGATCTGAAAAACCAAGAGGAAATTACTTTGACTTACATGATTTTGATCACTTGAGTAGGATGTCATTATCTCATTCACCTGAACCATGTGTTCCACGTAACGATTGTGTACTACGTTATACACATACCGGTACATATGGTCACATAAGTTATACTGACACTAGATTATCACGTCCATACAGATGTAGAAGTTCTGACAATAATGAGGAACAGATATCAAAAATGGATAAAATCATAGCACAATGTTTCCCCTGGGTCCCTAGGAGAAATCGTCCTGCACCTCCTCCTCCTGATGTTCTAGATTAAACTATAACCTTAAACTTCAACCACGCGTGTTATTTCAAAATAAGAAGTTTTATGTTATAAACATTTAACCTATACCTCTGATATTCAGGAATAGTGTTAATAATGTCAGACATTTTATGTATTTTTTCTCAAATTTTATTATCTTCTTGTGGATTTAGTTCAGTTTTGCTGACATTAGAAATAGTGAAACTGTGTATTACTAATTTTTTTCTGAATTTTTGTTATAAATTCATCATGTACATATTAGTATGCAAGTGAGATTAATTGCTGGTGTATTTGATGGATACTTTTGTTTGTGAATACAAGTATTAAAATATCTATCTTTCCTTATATTGTTTATCAATTACAATTAAGAAATGTATATTCATAGTGTTGATTATTAAAATTCATCATATTTACATCAGATGAATCTGTATCAGATATGAAGTTTTTTACTTTTAACAGTGATTCAATAAATTGGCATAATTTAACAATTTTGTGCATTATAAAAATTTCTTTCTAATCCCTTCAATAACATGTAATAATTATATACATATAAAATGTAAAATATAATGAAATAAATATGTTTAAACTAACTAAATTTGTGCATTAAATTAGTTTTTAAAAGCAGCATTTAAGAATTCAGTTTTTACTGTTTTCTACATTTAAGAAATGTCTGTCCTGAGGACAGAACATTTTTGGGAAAATGAGACTGTCCTGGGGACAGGACTTTCCTGGAATAATGAGACTGTCCTGGGATTATGAAACTTTCCTGGGAACAGGGGAATTTCCTGGGATTACAGAGTATTCCTGGAAACAGGACATTCCTGGGACACCAGAACAAAATTTTATTTCTGTCTTGAAGAAATTCCTAGTATTGTCCAGTCCCATTTAATGGCATAGAAAGTCTCAGGATTATCTCAGAAAATCCAGTGATTTTTTCCACGACAAATTCTTGAGACTTTTCAGGATTTCCTGGGATAATCCCAGGATTTCTTGTTATTTTATTGCACAGGTATAAATCACACAGGATATATCTACTTTACAGTTAGTTGGTTAAGTAACCAATCTTTTTACTTAATATGTTACAACATTTGTATTTCAAGACAGCTCCAAAATTTGACATGGCTATCCCCCGCCGAATGTGTTTGCTCATTGGAAGAATGTATATGTAGTAGAGCGGAATAATTCTATTTTAAGAGGTCTTTTGGTAATGAAAACTGATGGCTATAGTGATTACAGATTTGAAACCTATGTGAATACCGATGGCTGAAAATAACAAAGGGCAATTACTGAAAAATAATGCAGGGTAGGTTATCATTATTGTGTGCTGCATCCCTCCTCAGTAAAATCTATCCACCTATGAAGTTTCAAGTTGATACCTCAAATACTTTTTGAGAAAAAATTAAAGTATGAAAAAGAACAAAGGGCAATAACTCAAAAATTATAAAAGGTAGAGTTATCATTCTTGTGCAGTGCACACCTCCTGAGTCAGAGATCTATGCACCTATGAAGTTTCATTTTGATATCTCATAGGCTTTTTGAGTTATGCTCTGGACAAAAATTAATTTTGAAAAATAACAAAGGGCAATAACTCAAAAATAATGCAGGGTAGAGTTATCATTCTTATGCACTGCACTTCTCCTCAATGAGATCCATCCACCTTTGAAGTTTAAAGTTGATACCTCAAATACTTTTTCAGATAAGCTCTGGACAAAATAGCATGAAAAAAAAAAAGGGCAATAACTCAAAAATTGTATAGGGAAAGAGTTATCATTCTTGCGCACAACATTCCTCCTCAATAAGATCTATCCACCTATGACATTTCATGTTGATATCTCAAACACTTTTTGAGTTATGCTCCACTCAGGTGAAAAATTAGGTATGAAAAATAACAAAGGGCAATAACTCAAAAATTATGAAAGCTAGAGTTATCATTCTTGTGCACTGCACACCTCCTGAGTGAGATCTATGCACCTATGAAGTTTCATGTTAATATCTCATAGGCTTTTCGAGTTATGCTCTGGACAAAAATCAATTTTGAAAAATAACAAAGGGCAATAACTCAAAACTCATGCAAGGTAGAGTTATCATTCTTGTGCACTGCACTCCTCCTCAATGAGGTCTATCCACCTATGAAGTTTCAAGTTGATAACTCAAATACTTATTTTTCGGCGGGGGATAAATAGAGACTGATTCATGAGTCAACTTGTCCTGATGTGTCAAAGTTTTTATGCCAGTCCATTTACCTTCAATGTTCCCAAAGCTCTACTGAATATGCAATTTATATAAAGGAATAAAGTTGACAGATTAAATGATATTTTTCATAGTAAAAGTATGTAATGTGTCAGAACATGTAATAATGGTAACTTCTTTTATACTGTCACTTGGCTTTAAATGCCAGCTTGTGACGTCCCCAACAAAATTTACTTCTATTTAGTATCTTAATTTTTAAACTGGACAATCCCAAGTGGTTGAGAGTCATTGCGGTTAAAATTTAAACAAGAGCATGTTTGAACCAGAATGTGCTCCCCGACTAGGTTTTGGACACAGAAAAGTACACCTCTTGTATTTTCAGAGTTATGTCCAGGACAAAGTTCAAAGTGCAAAAAAAAAAATGTCTAAATTAGGGAAGGCAGAGTAACTATTCTTTGCACTGTACTTCTACTCAATGAGATCTATCTACCTACTTAGTTTCTTATTGAAACCTCTTGTGGTTTCACAGTAATATCCCAGATAAAGTTCACAGTGCAAAATTGAACTAGAACTCCGCGAGTCGGATGTGTCGCCTTGTGAACAATATAGTTTAGGAGAAATGGCCAGGACAAAAATGAAATTTGAAAATAAACAAAGGGCACTAACTCAAAAAATAAGAAATGCAGAGCATCAGTTTCTGTGCACTGCACTTCTTATCAATAAGATTTATAATCCTATGAAGTTTCATGTCCATAGCTTTTATACTTTAGGAGAAATGGCCTGGGCAAAAATAAAGTATGAAAATTAACAAAGGGCAATAACTCAAAAAAATAAGAAATGCAGAGTTCCAGTTCTTGTGCACTGCACTTCTTCTTAATGAGATCTATCATCCTATGAAGTTTCAAGTCCATAGCTTTCATACTTTAGGAGAAATGGCCTGGACAAAAATAAAGTATGAAAATTAACAAAGGGCAATAACTCAAAACAAGAGCTGTCGGTAGGACAGCAACGCTCGACTATTCTTAGTGCTTGATAGTAAAAAAATGCTTGATAGAGTAACCTCCTCCTGTTTACAGGTTGGGGTCATGATGGTGAACAAGTGTGCAAAGTTTCAAAGCCATATGTCAATGAACTTTGAAAATATTTGAACTATTACAAAAACTTTAACCTAAATTCTAAGTCGAAAAAGGGGCATAATTCTGTCAAAATGCATGATAGAGTTACCTCCTCCTGTTTCCAGGTTGGGGTCATGATGGTGAACAATTGTGCAAAGTTTCAAAGCCATATGTCAATGGACTTTGAAAATATTTGAACTATTACAAAAACTTTAACATAAATTCTAAGTCGAAAAAGGGGCATAATTCTGTCAAAATGCTTGATAGAGTTACCTCCTCCTGTTTCCAGGTTGGGGTCATGATGGTGAACAAGTGAGCAAAGTTTCAAAGCCATATGTCAATGGACTTTGAAAATATTTGAACTATTACAAAAACTTTAACGTAAATTCTAAGTCGAAAAAGGGGCATAATTCTGTCAAAATGCTTGATAGAGTTACCTCCTCCTGTCTACAGGTTGGGGTCATGATGGTGAACAAGTGTGCAAAGTTTCAAAGCCATATGTCAATGGACTTTGAAAATATTTGAACTATTACAAAAACTTTAACATAAGTGGTTACGCCGACGCCGACGCTCGGGTGACTGCAATAGCTCTACTTATTCTTATCGAATAGTCGAGCTAAAAATAAGAAATGCAGAGTACCAGTTCTTGTGCACTGCACTTCTTCTTAATGAGATCTATCATCCTATGAAGTTTCATGTCCATAGCTTTTATACTTTAGGAGAAATGGCCCGGACAAAAATAAAGTATGAAAATTAACAAAGGAAAATAACTCAAAAAGTAAGAAATGCAGAGTACCAGTTCTTGTGCACTGCACTTCTTCTTAATGAGATCTTTTATCCTATGAATTTAGTTTCAAGTCCATAGATTTTACACTTTAGGAGAAATGGCCTGGGCAAAAATAAAGTATGAAAATTAACAAAGGGCAATAACTCAAAAAATAAGAAATGCAGAGTACCGGTTCTTGTGCACTGCACTTTGGGTCATTATAAGAAGCATGCATACCAAGTTTGAAGTCAATCCGACTTATAATGACTGACTTATGCTCCGGACAAGCTTAAGGGGACGCCGACAACGACGCCGACACCGCCGACAAAAGTAACCCCTATTATGTCGCTTTTTTTAAGGCGACACAAAAAGGGCAACTGTCACCTTAAATGCACCTCAAATCTTAAACTGAACAATGCCAAGTGACTCCAGGGAATCATTGAGGTGAAACAGATCAACAGAAGCCACTTGACTTAAAAAAAATTAACTCAGAAATTCCTCAGTTTACACAGTCTGGTATAATTTTAAAAATTAACACCTTAAAAACAAAACTTTATCTCGTTCTGTTTCATCTGTTTCATAAATGCAAGGAAGTAAAATAGGGGATAATACAAGCAAATATATAAGTATCAGGCTTTCAAGTGGCCAATAACAAAAAAGTAGGGATAAAAGTTGGATTTTTTTTGTTGAAAAGTAGGGAAAAGTAGGGATTTTCAGAGCCTAAAAGTAGGGAAAGTAGGACTCTCTACTCACCTTTTTTCCAAAGTTGATACAAAAACAAATACAGACCCTTATCAACTAGTATCCATGGCATTTTCTTCATTTAGGAAACCAGTCACCAGTGTCTCAATAGGGATTCCACAACAGGATGGATCGATCTGGGCATGAACCTGGAATTGATATTTTTTTATTAGATCCAATTCCAAATAATAACAGAAAACTATTACCAATGAATATGTCAGAACACAGACTATTAGCAACATTAAACATTAAGTAAGCATGTTTTTTGTACACAGACTAAAAACAGGAAATGTGTTAAAACCTTGTTTAAGATAACATGGTTGTTACAAAATACAAACTAGAAAAATGTTATGTGCAAAAATATGGTTTTAGCTAGCATAATATGTGAAACACAGACTAGAACAAGGATAGGTGTTAAAACATGATTTTTTAACTAGCATTATAACACAATAGAAAATGAAAAGGAGTAAATGTAAAAAAAGCAAAGGTTTACTAGCATCCTAGTTATGCATGGAGTTTACATGGGCATGCAAAATAGATACTTGTAACAATCAAAAGTAAATTTTAAGATATATACATGTACACAAGCAGTTAGTATGCAAAGTTAGTACATGCAAAACTGACAAATCAAAGCAAGGATTTACACTTCATAATGTATTAATTAATCCCCCAACATATTAAAGCTATCAAATTCTATCTAATTAAAGCATACATATTTTTCAGAAACACTCACTACATTTTTCCAGTATCTTTCATTCAATGAAAATTCAGGACAAAATGATCACAGTGAGCAACTTCAGTACTTGCCAATATGCCAAACATTGCCTAAAATCTATATATGCTCAAAGATGCTGGCAAGTATTGTCCCTCAGCATACGCATCATTGGGAAACAATTGAGAAGCTAGTCTGTGTACAAAAACATAATATAATTTTGAAATGAAACAATTGAGAAGCTAGTCTTTGTACAAAACATATTATAATTTTGAAATGAAACAATTGAGAAGCTAGTCTTTGTACAAAACATATTATAATTTTGAAATGAAACAATTGAGAAGCTAGTCTGTGTACAAAAACATAATTATTATGATTTTGAAATGAAACAATTGAGAAGCTAGTCTGTGTACAAAAACATATTATAATTTTGAAATGAAACAATTGAGAGGCTAGTCTGTGTACAAAAACATATTATAATTTTGAAATGAAACATAAAAAATAATTTGAACACTAAGTAATATTTCTATAGAAGCAAACTCACCTAAAGTCGCTGATTCTGCCATGTCAGCTCCAACCATCCTCATCATGGAACCCCCCTTGCACCACTGATGACCTACTTCCATCAACTTTTTCCTACAATTAAACTTGCATCTGATTCTTATTAAATTTGAGATAAAGATTTTATCAAAATCAATCTACTACTTATACTGGAGTTGTATCAATTATCCTCGAGCTATTTTCTTAAAAAAGTAGGGATAGTAGGGCATTTCAAGAAAAAAGTAGGGGTCAAACAAAAAAAGTAGGGAAAAGTAGGGCCCGCTTGAAAGCCTGAAGTATTCTAAGCAATACAGAAGTCTCCTACAGGTTAGATCCCCACCAGAAGTATATCAGTACCATCTGTAATATTTGGGTCCAAACATATTGTTATTTATTTCTGTGAAAGTTTGGTTAAAATCTGTTGAGAAATGTAGGAGTTGCGCACAGAAGAAATTGTTCACTATATATTCTATATAAGGAAAAAAAACAAAGGGCCATAATTATGTCAAACATTATCCCATCACAAAACCCCGACAATATGGGCCAGGGCACTTGATGACAAAGGTTCTGTGAAAGTTTGGTCAAAATACGTTGAGAAATGTAGGAGGAGTTGCGTACAGAAGAAATTGTTCACTATATATTCTGTATAAGGAAAAAAAACAAAGGGCCATAACTAGGTCAAATATTATCCAATCACAAAACCCCGACAATATGCGCCAGGGCACTTGATGACAAAAGTTCTGTGAAAGTTTGGTCAAAATCTGTTGAGAAAAGTAGGAGGAGTTGCGCACAGAAGAAATTGTTAACGCCCGCCCGCCAGTCCGCCGACATACCTCAATCTAATAACCAGTTTTTTCCTTCGGAATTTACCTGGTTAAAAATATTATAATTTAAAAGGGCAATAACTTCTAAAATTATTGGTTTCAGGATAATCATACAGTATACTCTCACAGTGTCTTATGTGTCTTGCAGGGGTGCAACAAATCAGCTTTTTCTTAATTGAATTCTCAATTATTATTTTGTGGTTTGATTTATTTCAATTCGATTACTCAGGCTATGTTAATATTAATTTTTCTATAGGGAATACTTAAAAAACAATTTTTAGTAGGGATGTCATTCGGAGTCCGGATATCCGAACGTTCGGATCACGATTCGGTGTCCGGAGCCGATATTCGGATCCGGATGTTCGCAAAAAATATTTCAGAATATTTAGAAAATGTGATAAAAAAAACATGTGTTGAAATAATCGACGTAGTCATGGTGTTGACACCATATTGTATATTGTACCTTAGGTTGACAATACACATCATAATCTCTGCGGACCACAAAAAATCAATAATTACTATAATAATTACGAGTGTTAATATATATTAAACACCAAACAAATTATGTTTCGTAGGATTTAAGATGAATATTCTCAGTCTCTTGCGATTGTCATCGGCAACGATTCTAAGTCCCGTGCGATTGTCATCGGCAACGATGTTACATTTCTTATGTCCAAATTTTATTTAATAAGGCTTTTTTTTAAATATATATTTCGGCTTACCGACCCGTCGACTCCTTATTTTGAGAAAATGAAAAATCTGTAGAAATAAAATAATCAAATCAAGAAATGCACTTACGAATAATAATATGTTAATTATCACAGCTTGTATTGAAATTGATATGATAATTATCCGACAAAATAACTTTCTCCTTAACTGTAGTGTTAATCAAACATGTGCATTTTTTAAAAACATTTTTTTCACAGCTTTTTTTTACTTATGAACACTTAAAATGTGTGTTATTCATGTAAGTTTCGGCAACTTCTTTGATGATTCGAATCAAACAGTCAGGACTACATGCTGGCAGGTTCTTTTGAAATGCCGACTACACACCTGTCAAAGGTCATCGTGTGTAAATTGTATGCGTGTTATTGAACAATGGAAACATATATATATTTTACGGTTCATAAATGTGAGCGAGTGTTATTGCACTAATTGAGGAATTGAGACAATCTGCGGTGAATTTCATTTTTATTTCATTTTAAATCGTAAGTACCATATGCACTAAATTTATAGATAACAGTCATATTCTATATAGAAATAATAAAATCAAAAACGAAACATTTTTGACACGAAACATTTAATTAAAAAGGAAGTAAAACGAAATATTAAACTTTGAAAAAGGTCGCGAAAGTATGGTTACGTCATATCAGCCAACTAAAATTATAACAACGATCCGAACATCCGGATGTATCCGGATGTTTGATTTGGATATCCGGATGGCCGTTTCGGATCCAGATGACATCCCTAATTTTTAGCTGCAAGCAAAGACACCTGACTTTAATAACCTAAGATTGTAAACAATGTGTGGTTGTCTTCCATTTTTAAATATCATGTTCTAGTGTTTACATTACGTGCATTTTGATTTGATAAAGAGGAGAGGTGGTTTAATATCAAAAAGGAGATATTTTCCTGAAAATAGTGACAACAAATTGAATACAAATACGACCCTGACAAATCAAGAGTCAGCTCTGAATCGCAGTTAAAGGCATTATCGTGAGTAATCATTTAGCTCCTAGTACCTTGTCATGATAACCAAGTATTACAAGTTTCAAGTTTATAGTTTTGATAGTTTTGAAATCACCCTACTAATAATAGGCAATTTTAGTGAAAAAGGGACATAACTAATATATATATTCAAATATATAGCTTTAAAAACAATGCCCCTTATCTTTCAACTATGCCTTGCCAAGACAAACAAGTGATCCAAGATTTATGTTGAAAACTTCCATACTTTTTTAATCATTATACTGAATAGGTAATCAGACAGACAGACCGACAGACGAACAGAGGGTAAACCTAAAGTCCCCTCTGGTTTAACCGGTAGGGGACTAAAAAGGGGTCATAATTAATATATATTGCTTTCAAGATCATGAACCTTGTTTAACAGCTGTGCCTCAAATTGTCAGGTTATCCTACATGGCTTATAGTCAGTCCAAGCGAAACATCGTCAGACCGTTGGTCATGTCTGGTAATTTTTTTTAAAGGGTTAAATTATTAAAGTTCTCTGGACCTACTGTCCTGTTTTTTTAGCAGTAGAACTTATATATATATAATTAGAAATATACTCTTTTCTAGGCTCTCTGTCTCCAGTTTGCTTAGAAAAGCGAAAACAATGTCACCCTTATTAGGATAAACACATGCAATAATTTTCCAAATGTCAAAATCTTCCACACTCCGCCTTTATCAAAACGGTCTGTAAAACCTATTTTCATTGGTCAGTATAATTGGAAAACCAATGAAACGCAGCGATACAATTGAGAAGGTGTTGGAAGTCAACAGGTGACATCATCAGAGTGTTGATAATTGCCGATCAAATAAATGTATCAACAAGAGCTGTCACAGGAGACAGCGAAGCTCGACTAATAAAATACTGGACGCAGTAAGGAGGACAAAACTATGAAAGAAAAATCAATTATGCATAATTATGTATTAAGTTATAGTAAAAAAATAACAATTGTTAACATAAATTCCAAGATAAAGGGGAATAATTCTAGAAATAGTCATGCTAGAGTTATGAACCTTGTAACACAACATGTGTGTAATGATATGAAATATATATTTGAAGTTTGAAGTAGATACCTTAAAAAGTAAGGAAGTTATAATATTTCTTAAAGATCTAAATTCAAAGAGAGATAAATCTGTAAATATTGCTTCAAGAGTTATGAACATTGTTACATAAAATGTAATTGATGATAAGGTATAAGTATTTGAAATTTGAGTTAGATACTTTTAAAACTAAACAAGTTATAGTAAAAAATAACATTTTAATAATAATCCTTGCAATATTGGTGCTAGAGTTATGAACCTAATGTCACATAACATGTGGATGATGATAAGGTACATATATTTGAAGTATAAGATTGATCCCTTAAAAAAATAAAGAAGTAACAGTAAAAAATAGTATTTTTTAAGGAAAATTCTAACTTCAAGGGGAGATATATCTGAAAATATTGGTGCTAGAGTTATGAACTTTGTCACATAAGATGTGGTTGGTGATAAGGAACATATATTTGAAGTTTGAAGTTGATACCTTAAGAAATGACAAAGTTATAGTGAAAAATATTTTACAGCACCAAAACTTTAATCTGAAATCTGGACGCGGACGCCGGAGCGAGTAGGACAGCTCTCCATATACTTTGTATAGTCGAGCTAAAAAACAACAATATTAACAGATTAGCGGTGATTCTTTTCAATTAAGACCAATAAGACACACAACGCATAAATTTGTCGGTAAGTCTAGTGATCATGTTGATATATGTTTCCTTTACAAAACCTTGTCACCAAAAACTAATGATTCATTCAAAAGTTTTGATTTTTATTATTTTCTTGTCAAATGCATCAATGGCGAATGAAAATGATAAGTAAATGATCTTCTGTAAATAATCTTAGTGGTGAAATATCCGATGATTATTCTTTAAATGAATTTCTGTAAGAACGGTTGTACATGAAAGAACTTAAATTTTCATTGTGATGACACTTGCTAACTGACGATCGTGATATTCAAATAAAATTCAACTTAAGCAAAGTATTTTAACTTGCAACGGATGCAGTTTGATATTATTAGAGGACAATATTTTTTTCTCAACTGTACACAAAAATTAACTAGGGCTCTGCACTGTCAAAAAATATTGGGGGGGGGGGGGGGGGGATATTGAAATTGATGAATTTCTAGTGATTTACTAAACAAGAGCTGTCGGTAGGACAGCAACGCTCGACTATTCTTATGTAAAATTTTCTAAGTAAAGAAAAGGGTAAAATTTTTCTTAACAAGAGCCACCGCCGGGCTGGGGCAACGCTCGACTTTTTACTTTTTCTAAAAGCAAACAAAGAATGTTTGAACAAATCTTAAAGTTTCCTTTTTAAAAATTTAATCGGTCTGTTTTGTCACATTAGTTTTGTCTATGTATTTTGTATATATACGAAGGCTGTTCAAAAAGTTTGTGGACTGTGGCTGTACTGTTCACATCTTTAAAGCTGCGTACACGATTTTACAAGAGACAAATATTGGCACATGTCTTAAAAATACAGTGAAAAAATCAATGAAATGTGTTTAAAAATAACAATTCTGTGAAAATTACAAATAGCAAGGGGTACGCGATCCGGCGCACGCTAATGATAAAACAAAATGACGTTCGTGATATCGAAATTTCAATTCTGAAAGAACATTATCAAGTGTTCTGTGTCTCCAAATTATATAACCATAACCATTTTTCTGTTTGTTATGATGTCCCGAAAATGAAAGCGGTCACCTTTTCGCTTCATTCTCCGTATAAGGGTCCGAGAGCTGACCACTTTCTTTATCATGTTTTTTTAGTAATCTTGGCATACATGCCATATCCCCCACCAGGGGACAAAAACCCCCGATTTTCGACCATGTCTCCCGATCTCCCGCCGTGGGATCGAAATCCCCCGATTTTCAAAAATTCAACAAGCAAATTCGTTGAATTTATATCCCCCGCCGAGTACTGGTTATTATTAACACAACAACTGAAGACATAAGGCTATGCAACAGACCAGAACCATTTGATCAACTTTGGCAGGGGACCACCCTAGGATCATTCCTGTAAAGTTTGGTTGCTGTGCAGTCATTTGTTTCTGAGGAGATGTTGTTTAAAGAAATTGCTGACAACGCATGACGACGGACGGTGGGGGATCACAATAGCTCACCTAGATGTAAAAACATCTTAATCTCCAGACTTCATTATTCGTAATTTAGTGATGTTGATCATTATTCCTGTAAAGTTGGTTGATTCTAACTCAAGCACTCAAGGATCAAATAACAACATAATGAAACAGTTTTTACTAAGTCAAGGGAAATAACTCTACAAATACTGGATAAATCCACAAGCGAAACCCCAGGAACAAACTAAATATGCTGAGCAACTTTCCAATAAGGTTAAATGACTCTATGTCAAATACTTTTTGAGTTACATGCGACACATGTTGAAAATTGCAAACATTTTCTAAGTCAAGGGCAATAACTCTAAAAATACTAAATAAATCCAGACAAAAATACCCAGGTGCACAACTACACATGCTGATCAACATTCCTGTAAAGTATCATGACTTTAGGTCAAATACTTTTTGAGTTACATGTGACACAAGTTGAAAATTGCAAAATTTTACTAAGTCAAGGGCAATAACTCTAAAAATAGTAAATCCAGACGAAAATACCCAGGTGCACAACTACACATACTGATCAACATTCCTGTAAAGTTTCATGACTCTAGGTCAAACACTTTTTGAGTTACATGCGACACAAGTTGAAAATTACAAAATTTTACTAAGTCAAGGGCAATAACTCTAAAAATGCTAAAAATATCCAGATGAAAATACCCAGGTACACAACTACACATACTGATCAACATTCCTGTAAAGTTTCATGACTCTAGGTCAAATACTTTTTGAGTTACATGCGACACAAGTTGAAAATTACAAAATTTTACTAAGTCAAGGGCAATAACTCTAAAAATACTAAAAATATCCAGAAGAAAATACCCAGGTGCACAACTTCACATGCTGATGAACATTCCCATAAAGTTTCGTTGAATTCCAGCCATTAGTTGCAGAGAACTACTCCGGAAACGAAATTCGGACGTTTTACTAAGTCAAGGGCAATAACTCTAAAAATACTAAAAATATCCAGACGAAAATACCCAGGTGCACAACTTCACATGCTGATCAACATTCCCATAAAGTTTCGTTGAATTCCAGCCATTAGTTGCAGAGAACTACTCCGGAAACGAAATTCGGACGGACGGATGGACGGACGGACGGAAGGACGGAAGGACGGACGGACAACGCCAAAACTATATCCCCCTCCCGATTCCATCGGCGGGGGATAACAAACAAAAAAATTAAAGCATCATTTTTACCAACAAACATAATTAAACAATAGACTTAAACAACTTTTACAACTATATATGCCTGAAGTAATATTTCCCCATTAAACAGCAAGGGTCTAACGGATAATTGTATTGTTAGTTACTCCGACACACTTCAGCTGTCAAGGAATAACAAATTCTCCTTTGATAAACCTGTCAATCAGTGTCAGTATTGCAGGTGCTTAATCAATGACAGCGTCCGATACTAAATGTGTGACGTATCAATTTTTGTTGGGATATATAGCCCCGCCTTGAGTTTGTTGTCGGCATTGGGTCTTTGAAGTTGATAAGTGCAGATAAAAAAATAATATCAGGCAATAGAATCTCAAAGAATCACAGATTAGCAATGTTTGAAAGTATTTTTTTTATGTAACTGTGATCTATGTTGTTGCAAAAATAATATAAACTAGAACTATCACTAAATGTGATTAATACCCCCACAAGACTGCTTCGGAAATGAGGATGTTACTAGTAACAGAATACCTTGTAAAAGAATTGAAATATAGAGTTATGGTTGTGGGCAATTAAAGATAGTTGTGGTTTTTATATGTTGCATTTCCTTTCAATGTGGTTGGCCATTGATGAAGTTTAATTGAAGTACTCTGTAATAAGTCCAGAAAGACAAAGAAAAGGAACAAAGGGCAATAACTCTATAAATACTGAATATAGAGTTATAGTTCTTGTGCACTGCACTTCCTCTTATTGTGCTTGACCATTGTATGAAGTTGTTTTGAATTCCAACCAGTATGTTTCAAGTTATGCTCCTGACAAGGAAAAGTATCAAAGGGCAGTAACTCTGTATTTTGTCAAAATGGAGTTATGGCTCTTGTGCACTGCACTTCCTTTTAATGTCCTTGACAACTGTATGAATTTGTATTGAATTCCAAACAGTAGTTTTCAAGTTATGCTCTGGACAAGGAAAAGTAACAAAGGGCAATAACTTGTAATTAGTCAAGATGGAGTTATGGTTCTTGTGCACTGCACTTTCTCTCAATGTGCCGGTATAAAATGATAAATTCCCAAAACATGGCTATAAGAAATACCTTTGTTACCCATAATTTGATGAAATGACCTTTTTTTAATAAATATAAGGACACTTCATACTTGAGTGTATGTGTATAGCTTATGCTCCATATGGGGGGTCACATACACTTATATACTTTATACATGGGACAAATATAAAAGTAAAAACAAACACAGGGCAGGGGTGGTGGGGTATTTACAATATGGAGTCTTTTTAACATTATGGGTAACAGTAGCCTTCTAACCCAATTTATATGACCATTTGATTTACATTAATAAAACAATGTCTGGCATGTAGACAATTAAGATATTTTGATAAAAATTTCCTTTATCAAATAATACTTCCGTTCCAGGGCCACTTCCTAGGACCACAATAGAAAATTAATAAATATTAAGACTATGTAATATACATAATTATTTACAGTTAAAAGTATTCATTTAAATGCCTAGACAACCATTAAAATGTTAAAAAGTTAAAGTACAGAAGTGCAACACCACCCGCGTCTGCGTACAAATCAGAAATCGAAATATAATTTATTTGTATATATAATAATATTAACTAAGTGACCACAGGTGTATGACTTATATAACTTAGGTAGAGTACTACATGCCAAATATATTGCTCTTGTGGTTTCACAAAAGAAAACTTAAATGTAATTCACTGATATAAGTCATTATAAACTAAGTCACATGATTTCTATAAATTTTGTAAAGGACCAAATGGTGTTGCATCATGCCAAATATCTAAGCTCTGGGCATTTGTGAGAAGAAGTTCTTCCAATGATATTTTTACCATACAAGTCTGTATAGTTATTGTCACCTCTGGGTGAGAGGACCAAATTTGACCCCCCAGGTGGGTATGATTAATAAAACTGTATTTCATATCCGAGTTGTGGGCATTGCAGTTTCATAAAAGAAGACTTAAATATATTTTCTTTTTTAAGCCTATATCAAAATAATCACTCTTTAGAGTAAGTAAAACTAAACCTACTATATGAAGTATAATTTCAAATTTATAAAATTACATTTAATTATTTAATACCAACATTGACAATATGTGACCAGGAAATTATCAGTGTAAAGTTTCAAAACATTGATCAATGGTAACAAGACCATTAGAAATAGATAGCGCTATATAAAAAGAAATAATGATTTAAACAATCGATAGAAAAAAATAAAAAAATATAAAGGTGATCAAACAAACTATTTCATTTGTAAATAGGGTTGGATATCGTTCCTCACGAAACGGTCCGATACCGATACCGGTACTGACGAAACGATACGGGTATTTTATCGATACTGTTACTGATACTTTTACAATACCACATCAAACATTTTGCTGCAAGTATAAGAACTGAAGAGATACAGCATGTAGTGCTAAAA
This sequence comes from Ruditapes philippinarum, assembly GCF_026571515.1. Taxonomy (NCBI): domain Eukaryota; kingdom Metazoa; phylum Mollusca; class Bivalvia; order Venerida; family Veneridae; genus Ruditapes; species Ruditapes philippinarum. The sequence goes on along the minus strand of NW_026867211.1, from coordinate 39,671 downwards.
AATAAATATGTTACATTACTGGTCTTTCTGAAATTTCATGCTGTAAAGTATACTTTTCTCAAGTTCCATGTTTTGTGTTTACTCTTTTTTACAACATTTACACATGTTAATTGTAAAATACTTTTACTTTTTCATCAAAAGAACATGACATGATTTAAACACAGAAAAATAACTTATACAGGACAGCGGTCTGCAGCTGCTGAGAAGTCTACAAATTATTGTTTTAATCTTGATATTTCTACATCTAAAAGAATTTAAGACAATTGGTTATCTACAGTATTATTTTCTTACAGCTATTTATATTATTACTGTGTAGAAATTTTATTCTGATGCTGATATTCTTTTTTAAATCACATTATTGTTTACTGTAATAAATGAAATCACTGGATTGGTTGGCTTACTTTGCAATTTTGAATTACACTTCGGCCTCATTAAAACGCTCATGTTGGGGTCCAATGTCTCAACACCGCGTTCTAACGAGGCTCTCATTAGAACGCTCATTGCGAAATTACCGCATTACCCCACCCACTGCAGATATATTTAACGCTGATTTTTTTACTTACTGTTCAATGAATATCTACATTATCTTTTTCTAAAACCATTCAATGATGTAAACATATATTATATTCACAAATAATACTAATTATATTTAAAAGAAAGGAAAAACTTTCGAAAGAAAATTATAAATCATGAATGTAGTGTAAAACAGGTAGCCATTACTATAATGACGTTTGATTAACTAGGGGACACAACTAAAGCTGGACTGTAAATAACACTGTAATTTAAAGTCCAGCTTTAGTTGTGTCCCCTAGTAATCAAACGCCAATTACTTCCTGTCATGGCCGCTCTATTTACAGTGTAGGATTTTAAATTGATTTTGGGCTTGTGGGTTATTTAATTCAGCGAGGTTTACATGTCAAAGATATGTGTGTGAATTTTAGTTTATTTATACTCACCACCGAATGCCAATGTAACAGTTATGATATGAATTTGAGATTTTGGAAACAATTTGAAGACAGGTAAAACAACAAAAGACTAAAGAGCGGATAAACGCTTACCTGGGCATGTTTTTCACACCTTTGGCGATCTTAAATGTCCTAATAACAATTGTTTATTGTACTTGGCTATCAAATTGAGCAAGCGTTATAGCGCGCTATAAATCTTAGTCTACTTAAAAAAAAAAAAAAATTTTTTGGGGAAGTTTTTTTTTTTTTTTTTTGGGAGCCAAGGTCTATGAGCGCTCTACTGAGATTAGCGTTATAGTGAAGAGCGAGTTATCGAGGCTACAGTGTACAAGAAAGAAATTTTATCAGATGTTTTTTCAAAGTCACTTATGTTTCCAGTCTGTTCTACTACAACATCACAAACATATTTTCCACAAGTTATTAACTTAGAAATTTGAAAATACATGTATATGCACAGACTGTTTCCAAAATGACTTGTTTACATTTTCATTTTAACCAAATATTAGTCCTTGTAGAAGTCATAAAGAAAATACCCATGCTTTACAAATAATAAGGATTTGGTATTTATTAATATTGCGTTTACCTTACAATTTTATACATTTTTTATTTTTCAATAGCATGCACCGTGAACATCTTGCTACAGAAAAAAGGGTAGTGTCCTCACAAAATTGCATAATTCCATACTGCTCAAATACGCAAAAATACTAATAAATCCTACAAAACACTATATGAAATATGTTTTAGTTGTTTAAAGTATCACAGATCTAAATGTGTAACACACAAAAGTTGACCTTTGACAGGTGCATAATAGGCTATTCAAAAGAATATGCCTCCCTTTGATGTTGTTACTCTATCACCATCAAAGAGCCGCTGACATTCACACTTTTTGATTGAAGTTCTATCAGCATTCTTTTGTTAAGAAAATGTATACATGTTTAATAATAGTTCAGTGTTACACCAAAAACAAAAGGAGGGTATTTATTTGTACATGTGGTAATGGAAGAAAAGAACCTGGAAACATTAAATATGTATTCATTATGAGTGTTTAGAAATTTAAACTGAAAAAAGGATTTAATTATTTTTTAAAAGCATTGTTTGAATTAACAATTGTCATATGTTGGATTTACATTGTCATTACGGCAAAAGCTGTGTGCGATGTATTTGGAAGGACTGTGTGCGATGTGCCGATGATTACTCAAGTATTTGATTTGTTTTCTCGTTGTTTCTTTGACATTTAAAATTTACAAACTTTTACCAAAATCAGTTTAAATAATTATATTTTCCTGCAGAGTACAAAAATATTATTATCTTGAACATAAGTGACACAATACTTTTACAAAAATATCGCCGCGTCACAAACTTCAACTTTGCCGCGAAAGCCGTACTCGCCGCATGATAATAGTAGTTCATAGTTTGTTTTATGTGTTTGTAGGATGTTTTATTTAAAAATCTTCTTATTTTTTTGACATATTGACTATTAAATTATTTTTTTACAAAATTACAAAAGTATCAAATCCAGTACCGGTATTTTACGAAACGGTATATACCGGTTATTTACGAAGTTACTATTCGGTATAGGACCGATACCGGGAACCGGTGTCCAACCCTATTTGTAAACTTTGGAAATTTAGGAACAACCTTGTAAATGTATTCAGAAAATACTAAACAATTTTATTAAGATATATTGGATTTAATGATAAATTACTAACTTGATATATCTAAGACCAGCTCATGGGTGAAAAAAATCAGAATTTTATTCATGGGAATTAAAGTGTTTAAAAAATAACCAGCTTCCTAATAATTTATGTGGACAGAAAACAATGATAATTTGCTAAAAATAAGGCATACATGTATTTCCTACCTTTTCCTTAGTTTGTTTTGCCTTAGTTTGTTATTAATAAAACCTGTTGGTATCTATGTTTAACGAAGTTTAGATAACAAGCATATTGGAAAATGGGATTTATGAACTCAAAACCAAAACGTTCAAAAGACAAAAAGATGGAAAATTCAGTAAGAAACAAGCATGGACAACAAACAAAAGTTTACAGAACAAACATCTGAGATAAAAGACTCTTCCAGAAAGTTTATACAAACTAGTGAAATACAAAATAGTGAGGTAGGATTCCAAACTAAGTATAAAAACAAAGGCAAAATATGCCAAATCAAAGAGTCTGCACAAGTAATTGATGAATCTGATACAGACAACGAAGATTCAACAAAGATCAAGACTGTTGAGGCTGAAGCACCAATATCTCGCAAAATAACAATCATGGGCTCAAGACCATCCAGATCTCCCAAAATAACAATCATGGGCTCAAGTCCATCCAGATCTAAAGAAACAAGAGAATATGGCTTACATGATTCATATTTGAGAAAACCAGAGAATGATAAACATAATCATAAACATAAAGCAAACATAAATACAAACAAATTTTATGACAAATCACCAAAAGTCAGAAGTTCTGACAATAATGAGACACAGAAATCAATAATGGATAAAATCATAGCACAAGGGAATGTCCCCTATGTCCCTAGGAGAAATCGTCCTGCACCTCCACCTCCTGATGTTCTAGAACTATAACCTTGAACTTCAACCTCACATATTTTTCCAGAATAAAAAGCTATATGATTCTATAAACAAATAGCTTATACTTATGTCTTTTGATATTCCAGTGTTGAGTGTTAATAATGTTAAACGTTTTATGTTAAAACACATTTTATAGAATATAAGATTGTGTATATTTCTCAAAAACATTTTAGCTTTCTATTAAAATTAATATTATGCTCATCATAACTTTTTTCAGCCGTTAATCAGCATGAAGATGATAGAATTATAAGAGATTCTATATCTTATATTTAGCACATGATTTGTAAATGACTTACAAAATTGCAGCCAAGGGAGTAGAAACTGCTATGTGAAAAGGATCTTTTATATTCTTTAAGTTAAGATGTTTCGACACCTTCCTTTTAATACAGAAATGTCATTATTTTGTTAGTTAAAAAGAAAATAGGACTCACTTTGTAGTCAACAAGGAACAGGTGATAAGTTTCCTTATATTTTCAAATGTAGTTATTTTACACCATGTTTGTTTGTTTGTTTTGTTTCATTTTACGCCTTTTCCCATCAGTATTTCAGTCATATAGGCGGGTAGTTTCCTAACCATCGTTCCTGGAAAGTTACACCAGTACTAGACTACCTTCCTCCGCGCTAAACTACCAAAGCATCTCCCGGGGATCGAACCCACGCCAGAGAGGTAGCTGGATTAGAAGTCATCGACTCTAACCCCTCGACCACGGAGGCGGTCTTTTACACCATGAAAGACACAGTTATATTACATATAACATTAGACAATACTTAAGTAAAAAAAAAATTTAAAAAAGGACAATAATATCCAATATAATAATAACAAATTTCTGGTCTGGTGCAAGCTTTACTTTACGTGAATTTTGTTTGAAAATAACCACTTTCTGATGAGATGCGACAATTACTTACATTTTCTCATGAAAATAAATCTTTTTAGGATACGATACTTAAACATCAACATTTAGCAGGTTAATCTTTAGATGTTGACTATGAATCCATATCATTGCTTTACTCGAACACAGTTTGGATATTTTAAAACTAGATAAATACTTACTGTCCGTCAATTATTTATATTCCGAGATGTATATACTAGTACAGCTGCCGACGCTTTGAACAGTATTTCTACCTATTTGATTGTACAGAGTGATTAAAATAAAAAAGAAAATTTTACATTATGAATTTGTGTCTGAATGTTCAAAGTCTTATAACATTTTAATTCAAAATTCATAACAAATCACTTTGTGCTTACATAATTCTAAAAACATGATAAACAAGAGCTGTCGGTAGGACAGCAACGCTCGACTATTCTTAGTGCTTGATAGTAAAAAAAATGCTTGATACAGTTACCTCCTCCTGTTTACAGGTTGGGGTCATGATGGTAAACAAGTGTGCAAAGTTTCAAACCCATATGTTAATGGACTTTGAAAATATTTGAACTATTACAAAAACTTTAACGTAAATTCTAAGTCGAAAAAGGGGCATAATTCTGTCAAAATGCTTGATAGAGTTACCTCCTCCTGTTGACAGGTTGGGGTCATGATGGTGAACAAGTGTGCAAAGTTTCAAAGCCATATGTCAATGGACTTTGAAAATATTTGAACTATTACAAAAACTTTAACGTAAATTCTAAGTCAAAAAAGGGGCATAATTCTGTCAAAATGCTTGATAGAGTTACCTCCTCCTGTTTACAGGTTGGGGTCATGATGTTGAACAAGTGTGCAAAGTTTCAAAGCCATATGTCAATGGACTTTGAAAATATTTGAACTATTACAAAAACTTTAACGTAAATTCTAAGTCGAAAAAGGGGCATAATTCTGTCAAAATGCTTGATAGAGTTACCTCCTCCTGTTGACAGGTTGGGGTCATGATGGTGAACAAGTGTGCAAAGTTTCAAAGCCATATGTCAATGGACTTTGAAAATATTTGAACTATTACAAAAACTTTAACGTAAATTCTAAGTCGAAAAAGGGGCATAATTCTGTCAAAATGCTTGATAGAGTTACCTCCTCCTGTTTACAGGTTGGGGTCATGATGTTGAACAAGTGTGCAAAGTTTCAAAGCCATATGTCAATGGACTTTGAAAATATTTGAACTATTACAAAAACTTTAACGTAAATTCTAAGTCGAAAAAGGGGCATAATTCTGTCAAAATGCTTGATAGAGTTACCTCCTCCTGTCTACAGGTTGGGGTCATGATGGTGAACAAGTGTGCAAAGTTTCAAAGCCATATGTCGATGGACTTTTAAAATATTTGAACTATTACAAAAACTTTAACATAAGTGGTTACGCCGACGCCGACGCTCGGGTGACTGCAATAGCTCTACTTATTCTTATCGAATAGTCGAGCTAAAAAGGACAACATTACAGTATGAGACAATTTCGAAAATTAAGACCACCCCACAATTAAAATCATTTTTTCTCCAGAACCACATGCAGTCTCATTAGTCGGGTTCTACTGTATCTAATTTTCCAGCTTTACTAGGAGGGAAACACCAGGTGTCCCTACATAAACTACTTTCCCTATTAGAGTGGAACAATGACTATAACCACCTAGCCAAGGACGTCACCTCTTTTAAATCGGAGGGCACCAATTTATCAAACTTTTAAAACAATCAATTACACAATGCTACAAAGTACATGTATATATCCAAAATCTGAACATTTTGCTTAAAAAGTAGGAATTTTAGATTTTTTTCTTCAATTCTAATTCTGCCATTTTTAACCCTAGGAGATAATTTTCGCATACTCTTAGTTGGGACCAATGTAGTTTCCACAGGTCCAGGATTCTTATATTTTGCTCAAATGTAATTCTATGAAAAAGAAACAAAATAACAACAGTGAATTACTGAATAATTTTGACCCTATTTTTACAATCTGATTCTTATGTAGAGGACCGAAAGTGGTACTATCAAAGGCCACTTAAGTACCTACTATATAATATCTCTTACAAAATATTTAAGCACTGGCAGTGTATTTAAAGACAAGTATATTTTAAACTATTCATTTTAGGCAAGAGGACCAGTAATTGCTAACCTGAGAAACAAGGAAAGACTATCCTGATCAATGATATCTTCAGTCAAAACTATTTCAACTTTACTTCTCATAACAAAAGGCTTATTTTATGGTATTGTTTGATTTTATTAACCTGTCAATTGCGTTACACGGTCAGTGCACATAAATAAATAATTCTTTGATAAATTTTTGTTAAGGTTCGTTTTAATCTTATTTTGTGTATGAAATAATTGTACTGAGCTCTATAGCACAAAAGGGTAAACTATCAGTTTGTATAATTACTACATGCCCAACCAGGCAGAATTTTTTTCTTATCTATATTTTCAACATTATAGAAGCTATGATTGTTTTTATATTGTTCTTTTTGTTTAAATATCTTTTTAACTTATATTGATAAAGTCTATGCTTTTTTTAAATAATCTATATTACAATCTTATTTAAGTTAATAAACGTTATATCAATTTGTAAAAATACAATACAAACAAGACAAAACAGAGGTCTTGGTTGCCAGACCAGGGGTAATCATTAATTGTAATCATTGAATTTTTAATCAATTACATGATTACAATGTAATCATCATGTAATTGATTACCTTGTCCAAAATTGATTAATTTAATTGTAATTAATCAATTACAGCTAAAATTCAGTCATTATGATTACAATTTGATTGACATTGATTACTTTCAGATTTAACAGGAAACTATTTTAATTCAAAGGATGCCTTTATTTTATATGATACAGTTTACCCGTGTATTTACATTTATACATTAAAAGCCTTTAATTAAGACTACCATCTGGGCTGGACCAAAGTGGTCTTAATTGTGGGTGGTCTTAATTTTGAGTATTCTTATCATTGCTTACATACTTTATGACCATGGTCTTTTTTAGTCATTTTGTATGAAAAAACAGTATTATCTTAAGTCAAAAATATAATATAAAAGACACTTGATATCTGATGAGAGGAAAACATATTTTTGAAGAAATTTAACATTAAGTTTTCTTTGGTCAGATTTCAATATCAATTATTATGTGATGTACATAAATCACCTGTCAAATAAAAATTAATTCTTCACAAAATAAATTTGCTGAAAGCAGCATTAAACCACTTTAAAATTTAAACTTCTCACCTTATTTCATACAATAACTCAATAAATAAGTTTTTCACACCTTGTGAAATGAAGTGTCATGCAAAGCATTCAAGCAGACCATAACAACAAATTTAAGATCTAGATAGGTGTTGACTTTAATATCAGTCTTCTCAATAATTTGGTCAAATTAAAAATAAAGCAAAGAATTTGGACTGAATCAGGTGGTCTTGAAAATAGATTTATAAGCAGTTGTTCTTAACTCTAGATCATAAAACCACATAAAGAACCGTGTAAAAATAGTCTTATTATGGAGGTGGTCTCAATTCAGGGGTGGTCTCAAGTAGGGATTCTACTTCTTTACATTGAATGTAATCAATTATCAATCAATTACTCTCTTAAATGGTTGCTTCATATCCATGTCTACTATTATGCAAACATTTTCCATTAACATATACTGCAACAAGAGCACCACTAGGAGGAACACTATATGCCCGAAAGTGTTTTTTTTAGTAAGGATGAAGCATTTATAAGACATGGGAATTTAATAAAGTATCAATAGGGGTCTAATCTACACAGTATGGACAATCATCATATGAAGTTTGAATATTGTGGGCCAAATGAAACTTAAGTTATGCTCCGGAAACTGTTTGCAGTTTTAAGTTAATAGTGACCTTGACCTTTCACCTTGTGACCCCAAATTCAATAGGTGTCTTCTTCCTAATATGGACAATCATCCTATGAAGTTTGAATATTGTGGGACAAATGGAACTTAATTTATGCTCCTAAAACTGTTTTCAGTTTAAGGTAATAGTGACCTTTGACCTTGTGATCCCAAAATCAATAGGGGTTTTCTACCTAATATGAAAAATCCTCCTATGAAGTTTGAATATTGTGGGCAAAATGGAACTTAAGTTATGCTCCAGAAACTGTTTTCAGTTTTAAAGTAAAAGTGACCTTTAACCTTGTGACCCCAAAATCAACAGGGGTCTTCTACCTTATATGGACAAAACTCCTATGAAGTTTTAATATTGTGGGCAAAATGGAACTTAAGTTATGCTCAAGAAACAATTTTCAGTTTTTAAGTTACAGTGACCTTGACCTTAGACCTTGTGACCCCAAAATCAATATGGGTCTTCTTCCCAATATGGTCAATCATCCTATGAAGTTTGAATATTGTGGGCAAAATTGAACTTCGAGTAATGCTACAGAAACTGTTTTCAGTTTTAAGGTAATAGTGACCTTGACCTTTGACCTTGTGACCCCAAAATTTACAGGGGTCTTCAACCCAATATGGACAATCATACTCTGAAGTTTGAATATTGTGGGCAAAATGGATATTAAGTTATGCTCCGGCAACTGTTTGCAGTTTTAAGGTAATAATGACCTTAGACCTTGTGACCCCAAAATCAATAGGGGTCTTCTACCCAGTATGGACAATCATCCTATGAAGTATTAATATTGTGGGAGGAATGGAACTTAGGTTATGCTCCGGAAACCAAATTGCTAACGGAAGGACGGACAGACAGACGGACGGATGCCAGGGGGTATAACATAATGTGCCCGAAATTCTTTTAAAACAAGCAATTATCATAGTATTGCAAGCAATCCATAAGTCCCCTACCGGTTAGAACCCCAGCAACATTTTGATGGGCCATTGGCCATTTAATTTTACCACTGAATGAATGACATGAATGAACTTAAATCTTTTGAGTTCTAAGTTTGTCTATATCACAATAATGTGTTAAGTTTCCCTGCCTAGTAAGGAAATTATGTTTATACAACCTTGTCATATTTTTTTGATGTAGGATTTTAAAGTTAATCCTATAAGGAATGAAGAAGTTGGAGTAAAAAATACCAATTTCTCGAAAAAAATCTAAGTTCAAGGGGGACATAATTCTGGAAATAGTCTTGCTAGAGTATTTAACCTTCTCAAAAATGTTGAGTGATAATAAGAAACATATATATGAAGTTTGAAGTAGATACATTCTGTACATTATGAAATAAAGAAGTTATCTAAAAAAGACAACATTTTTTTTCATAAAAATTCTAAGTTCAAGGGAGGTAATACTGATAATTTTTGTGCTAGAGTTGTAAACCTTGTCACATATGATGTGGTTGATGACCAGAAACTTATATCTAAAGTTTGAAGTAAACACCTTAAGAAACAAAATACTTATAGTGAAAAAGCTGAAAAATTTAAATCAGAAATCTTGAAATTCAGGCTATTTGTTGCCATAGCAACCAGACATTTCAACATAGGAAGAAAAGAAAAAGATGTGTATAATCTCCAGACTGCAATCTACCCATATTTCAAGTTTCATAAAAATATTTTCAGTTCTTTTTGAGTTATCACTGGATCAACTTTATGTGTTAAATTTGTCATATTTTCAGACTATTTGTTGCCATAGCAACCAGAATTTTCAACACAGGAAGAAAAGAAAAAGACGTGCATAATCTCCATACTGCCATCTATCCATATATCAAGTTTCATAAAAATATTTTCAGTACTTTTTGCGTTATCGCGGGATCCAGTTTTGTGGACGGACGGACTGACGGACTGACAGACAGACAGACGGACGGACGGACAGACGGACGGAGGGTAAACCTAAAGTCCCCTCGGGTTAAACTGGTAGGGAGGTCAACAGTAGTACTCACACCACAGACCTCACTTATATTAAACAAACAACTTGACCCTCTACGCTATTGAGGATGTGATAACAAATTTCACATTTAATTCCCCTAAGTTACACTGGCAGAACCGAAATTTTAATTGAGTGCCATAATGTATTCATAACTGACAGGTCAGTAATGAATCAGACTATAGATAAAGTGATATTATATAAATATATGTATAACACACAGGTGGTCAAAAATAAAACAAAAGTTGTTAGTAACTTAGAAAAGGTAAGGTTTTCCCTTGTTAGCCCAAGGTACAAAGCACAAACACTCACAATGGTTATTATTAATGTATTTACCATGTTACTTTGTAACTGCATAACTTTGTATGTACCCCAGGATTAGATGGGAAAAACTCACATTTGCTAAGTTCCTTAGTATTCCTACTGTTAGCACTGGTGACTCACTTAAGAACCCTATCTACACCAATTTACACCTTTTTGAGAAGAACCACCAAAGGTGATCTGCAAAAATGGCATGGCTGGGGACAATGAGAATGGGGATGTTGGGATTAAATCTTTGAACCATTAAGAGCTATCACTGGGAACCTGTTCTTACTTTTAACTTGTTACCAATAAATTAAAAGTATATGAATAAGAGCAGCTTCTGGTTTGTGACAATATAATAGCCAAAATAAGTCAATATTAACCAATTCATTGGGGTTTTTATTTTAGTTTGTCTATTTGGGGTATTTTTATTTTAAGACACACTGACACACTTATAATATCAGATGACTTTCAAGCTGGTGAAAGAAGACCAAATGTGCGCCTCGGTGCATTTTTTCAGGAACGAGTATACACCTGAGTAGAACAAACACATTCTGTAAGCTTAGCTTAGCTGAAAAGCTTCCTCCCATGAAAGAATTCAAAAGACCCGGGTGAGATTTAAACCCACCACCATGTAGAACCAAGTGGTTTGAAATCAATGAGACTATGGGTTTTAATCTTCAACATTATCCCAGAGTAATTTCAATAAAGCATGACATATATTCAAGTGAAAAGTAGTAATAAACTTGAAAAAAAATCTCATTAGAAAAGTGATCAACATTTCTTACATCTAGTTCAAAATATATTAACATCCAACATATAAAGTTATGGAAAATAGAAACTAAAGGCTGGTCTTAAAAACTCCTTGACATGTAAAGTGTAAAATTGAATGTGATCATTTATACATTAAACTTTTTTATCAATTTTTGTAAAGTTAACTCCTTTTTTTTAAATTTGTATGCTCATCTGAATGGGTGCACTTTTAAGTTCATTCTAATGTTTACTGTTGAAATCCCCAAAATAAGCCAAGATTCAAACTTAAAACAAGAACTTTTAAGAAGAAGAAGCTATAAATCATTTGAACATCTTAAAATGGCTTATGCAGAATAACTATATACCAAGTTTGATGAAGTTTCATTCATACACTTACAAACAGGTATCTTACAATGGAATTTGTTTTGCTAAGGTGTAATCTAAAAGAAAATGACTCTGCCAAATCTTTTTCTGAACAAAATTTGTAGAACTAAAGTCCATTCCAGGATGTTTCATACTTATTTATTGGTTTAATTTAGCATAAACTTCAAAATGGAAAGGCAAAACAATAACAACCAGATCAACACATCTTATTTGGCTATGCTTGGCAACTAACAGCATTCTACAATATCTGAAATCTAGATAAAGTCATTACCATTTGTACATCAACAGCCCTGCATGGGTCGAACACATCCTCTTCTAACAAAGTGACAATCTTTGACTTTACGTATTTCACATCTATTTCACTCTTCAGTTTAACTGGAATTTTTACATCACATCTGCCCCACTCGCATAACGTCTTTATCGCCTCAAGTCGTAACAGCTGATTGTCTGTTAACAAGCTCGGAGAACATAAACTCTGACATACTGTAATAATACAGACACACGATACATTATTGTTGCCAATTTTTTATGCAAAAGATCCTACAATTTAAGTATTTTTTTAATCATTTCGGGAAAATTCTTGGGACATCAATATACATGTAGGAGAAATAAGTGAAATATGTTTCTATTATCATATTCTAAGAACATGCAAATTTATTTTAATTCCACAACAGTTGTTTTGTTTTTTTCTGCCTACATCTCTTTCTGAAACTGGTGTGAAAGAATGTTTGAACTAAATCCAAAATGACTACTTTAATATATAATGAAAAAAAAAAAACAAAAAAAAAAACAATATTTAATTAAAATCATTAGGCGGCAACTTTTAAATGAATTATCCTTGAATTTTATCTCACACATTACTGGTCATTTCTGCACATAATAAGCACTTTATACAAAAACATGAAAACATGAACATCATGTCATAACTAATGGAAACATAAAGAAATTGCAGATAAAGATGAATCCCCTTATTTTTAAAAATAAGAAAACTATAAATTAGCTTTGCCAAAACAACTACCTTCATTTGTTGTAGTAACATCATCAGAATCCTGACTGTCTGGTCCATCATTAAAGTCCAGATCATCTACTTCCATTGCATTATTGTTGTTAGACTGGTCCTCAAAATCTAAATCAAAATCATCATCAAAGTCATCTAGAAGCTTGCTGGCTCCTCTATTAAATCTAGACTGGTTTAAACTAGAGTCTGCACTAGTGCTACTAGCCTGTCTGTTGGTACAGTGCTGCAAAAAGATGAATGTTTGCTTTCAGAATTCATTATTTTGAATACAATTATCCTTGCAGAGCATGAAGATAGTATTCAAAATGCAAAACTAGATTTCCTACTTTATACCCTTGCAAAATTTCTTTCTGATGAAGCTAACAATTAAAGAGGGCAATCAGCAGCAAAATAATGGTGGAAGGACCAATTGCAGAATTTATGTTAAAATACTGTAAAATTGAAATATTCTTCCAACAACAAAAAACAGCAAAAATTACCTTTTCATTTGCAATGTCTAAGAGGACAGTAACTAGTGCTGATGGTGTAGCAGACCTACATACTGCAGACATTATCCTACGACACTCCTCCATACCTCCGATACTCTCCAACAAACTTTCTTCGTCCCAACAAAACAAGTTCCGTAACTCCTTCACAATCAAAAACAAATTTGAGTATCCATCTTTCTTGATAATTTCTTGAAGTGAGTTTGAAACTTTTTTCAAAACTCGGACTAAACTTTCATACAGACTACATGTAACTATAGTTTGTGGTGTAAGAATCTGGTTGCCTAGCAACAGTGACAAGAGCCTGCAAACCAGCCTTAAAAATTTCACACTTTCTTCTATGTCTGATACCTGAAATATAAATTGTTTTTATTTCAAAACTATTTGATAATAATGGATCTAAGATATGCTATTTTTATATTACTCTCCAAACCCACCCCCACCTAAAAAAAATGTAAAAAAAAATTAAATAAATTTCCATCATCAAAATACTGTAAAACAATTTATTTTTCGCGAGAACCTTATTTCGCGAATTTGAGGCAAAATGTCCAAAATAATTATTTCGCGTCAACATGAATTCCCCTCTTCCCGAAAAATGTGAAACCGGAAACCAGATGTCATTCGGATATTTTCTGTCCTGTCCGTTCACTAACTTTGCGTCCTTTATTGTGCAACGGATGCATTTATAACTATATCAATTTTTCTAATAGCTTGCTAATCTTCTTGTTAAGTGAAACTGTCTGTCTAATAATGTGTCAATAAAGTTTGATAATTATTTGATATGTGTTCACTGTGTTTGTCATGTATTACTGATTAGCCATTCAAAGGCAAGCAGACGAAAATCAACTACACGGTACTGAAATTTGTTTAACCTGTAGTAAACGATTATGTTTACCCTCCGGCTTAAACTGTAGTACAATACAATAAGATACAATAAATAGATATGTTACAAACAACTCGCAGGTGCTTAATTATTTGTACCAAATACCGAAACAGTTATTCTGAAAATCGTATTTTCTGTTGTTGTTTTTTTTTTCATACTAGTAATATGTACGATATGTGTATGCTGCAACACTTGAATAGCTACATGATGTACTAGAACTGGTTTCGATACTTTCCCGCAGATATATATCCATGTGTACGCATTTTCGGATTGTGTTCATTTTCGGACAAGTGTATAGACAAAGTGAAATATTCGCGAGAAATATGAATTCGCGTCTTAGAAAACTCGCGAATATTAGCGAAAATAAATTTCTCGCGAATAATAAGTGTTTTACAGTAATGAAATTAAGCTAATAATCATTTATCATATGGCTTATGTACAAGAATCACAAGTGGCACATTCTTAAACAAAAACATATTAACATAATTTTTCTTCAATGACACTTTGTTCTATATGGTTTGATATACTCAAATCTGTAAGCATGCCATACAGCCAGGTGTATACCTAATTATAATAAGTACATGTATTTCTGTAGTCTGAACCAATATCGAACTTTATCTTTAATATCTTTTTAAAAAAATCGACATACTTCGCCATGAATTGAACAGTTTAATCAATAACTAAAAATAAATTGCTTTAAACATTATATTTTCGACTGGACTGTCATATAGGGAAAAGATGCAACAAGTACCCAAATAAGCTTTGAGACATCTGAGATCCGACTCTGTTGTTGTATTGAGTTTTTTTTACTCCATTTTACACTTAATAAATTTAAAACATTGCACTGTAAACCTCTGCATAAAAACCACAACTTGTGAGGCAAAAATTTTAGTTGTTGCTTAGAGGTGTCGATATGAGAGGTTAAATTTAAGAAATAATATATCCCATCATGCGATAATTTTCTGATTTGGATATATTATATTATTTCGATTCTAACATAAAATCAACAAATATTATGCTGCCATACCTGATATTAAGCTAAATTGCACCTGATTTGTTTTGGTTCTTATTTTCAGCATGTTACATTTTCAGTGGTTACGTCACTTGTCTTATGGTTATGTCACATGTCTTAATATAGGATGTCAACAATGATTTTATTGCATAATAACACTCACATTCAGTCCTTCTATGTGCAATAGGGAAAAATGCGGGTCGTGTTAGAATAAGTCGTAAATCACTATCAGGAAAGAATTGGTTCTGCTCTTGTATAAAGGAGTATACTGGAGAATATTACCAACTAACCTGTTCTTCAGCTCGTGAAGTATAGAACTGCACTTCTGATTTTACCAAATTTTCAACCATCAACAGCACTGTTGGTATATGAACTGAGTCAATGTTTTCTATTTTCTTTCCTTTTTTAAACAATACTTCTTCCACCTCTAGCGGCATCTCAATGGCAGTCTCTAGGTAACATCTCTCCAATGGACTCATTAAAATTTGTTCATTTTTGCACCCAGTCAACCTAACAGTGAGATTTCTCAAGGTCAATGTCATTAATGCATGAGCTGTCCAATTAGGATTCAGCTTACAATGTGACCTTGACCCTTCAGTTTCATCATCTCTTGAAGGCAGCAACCATTGAAGAAGCTGTTTTCTAAGAGGAAATTTAACGTCCGCTGAAGCAGACGCAATGGTGACTGCTAAATTTGGCACATAATTTTCAGGAAAATCACAGTATTCTAAACACTGGCATAGAAATATTACAGATTCAGTGATGGGACGTGTTAATGATGGCATAAAGATGGACCAGATATCCTTCCTCGGTGTAACCAGGCGTGCCTCAATCATGGCAGAAAGCAAAACATATCCCTCTGGTTCAGCATTATGTAGACTCACAAACCTGAAATTCAACATGGAGAACAAAATTAAACTGCTGATCAAAGAAATAAAGTTCACATACTTGTATCAAAACATACTGCCAATCCTGAGATCAGAAAATTCAAATTAAGATGTAATACAAATATTTCAACTTTTCTTCTTTTCAAATCATTGTCTGATAATCTATATGCTTTATTGTTCAGATTTATTCTATACGGACTACAAGAAAACTATGACACATCAAAAAATTTGACACAAAAAATTTCCACTCATGTAACTCCATTTCACTCACTCCACAACAATCAAAAGCTAATAATCTTTGAAACATGACATTGCCATGAAAACATTTTTTTTTTTTTTTAGTAACAGTGGCCTTGACCCTAGGGGCTCCAAAAGCAATCCCAAGTGCGGTCTCCACATAAGCTTGTTATATTCCAAGTTTGATAACAATATATCACCCCTATCTCAACTTATCAATCAGGCATTGAAAATTATTTTCAGAGTCACTTGTTGTGCTGGACGAGTAGCTTCTAAATTAAATATGCAGGCAACAATTTTCTACTCGTCCAGCATCAAATTCTCTTAAATTCTACTTGTAATTATGAGTGGACAAGAGGAACTTTTAATCTCTGTCAACAAGATACCAACTTTGATGCTCACCAGCACACCCGCCATTTGCCAATCATATATCCAGGATTTTCAAAATTGAGAACCTGATTAAAAACCAGTCACTAAATGCAAACCTTCTATTTATAATTCATAGATTAATGACCAAGCCAGGAAATATCTTTTTTAATGATTAAAGTAACTTGGTATCAAATTTACCTCAAAGTAACCATCCATATTTGATTCCATGTAGATTTTGCTTGCTCTATCAGCGTATCTGTTTCCATGGCAACAATTGTATCCCAGCTGACGACAAATGACTTAATACACCTCATTATGTATACCATCAGATCTGTCCTGATAAAATGCAAAATACATGAAAATAATTTGATGCATCAATAAAATTATATTACAGGAAAATAAGTTAGTATTTCAATATAATATTATTTCAGAGATGAAATGTAGAATCAGTGCTTATTTTCATGCAATTAACACTGTCTAATACCAAAGCAAGAACTTCAGTATCACACCAACACATGAAGGAATGAGATAAATTTTACAGTACATTTTACTAAAATGTTGAAACAGTAAACACCACAGTAACAATTTTATCAAGTTTAATGGATCTTTGATTGTATATCTTGCCTGTTTTTAAATCTTCATCAAATAAACCATTTGAGGTTGTGGTTAAACAAAAATGGTTTTACTCCCCAAATTAAACCAAATTATCATGTGATAAACGTGTGCCACACATAGGACTTGTATTCACATATCTTTACTAAGACAATCAGGGGCGTTAATAATTTTTGTCGATAAAAAAGAACATCTAATAACAATGTAATGCCCTTTATCACCTGTGTTACATTTTAATAAGCCAGATTGCTTTGTTTTAATAACTCCAAATATATTGCTTTCAGAATTATTCCCCTTGTCTTACAACTGCACCTTGTCATGATAAGCAAATATTCCAAGTTTTATGTTTATATGTTTCAGTAAATATTTTGAATAATGGGCTATATTAAAGTCTTTGCACAACGACCATAATAGCTTGAATTTATCTTCGAAACAGAAGCAAAAAAATACGCTACCAAAAGTAGAGAGCCTGGTTAGGTTGCATGGCTGTACAGGACAGTTTAGCTCTGTACTGGTAGAAAACACCGATCACTTTTGGTAATACAAACCTTTTACAGTCTGAGAGTGCATGTGACAGGCATAACAAATATGGTATAACCTCATCTCTTGGAATACTATCAGTATACTTTGATACAAGGCCTGTAACAAGCTGTAACCTAAAATAACATAAAACCTGTCATATTTATATCTCCTAACAATAATTATAAAGATAAATTAACTTACAATTAAACATGATCATACTTACCAGTAATATTCTCAAAATAACACTCTTGTGACTGTATTATTTCTAAACATTTTTTTATAAATTAATGCATA
This sequence comes from Ruditapes philippinarum, assembly GCF_026571515.1. NCBI lineage: Eukaryota > Metazoa > Mollusca > Bivalvia > Venerida > Veneridae > Ruditapes > Ruditapes philippinarum. The sequence continues at coordinate 21,624 of NW_026867211.1, read as the reverse complement.
AATAAACATTTCTTATAATATCAGAAATTTTTAATAATGAATTTTAATTACAAAAACATCAATGCAACATTTTTTTAATTAATGGTATGAAATAACAACATTGGCATTTTTGCAACACAGCCTTACTAAGCTCACACCCATTCACCTAGAGGGCATCTACAACTATCAACTGCTGCTGTTGCCATGCTACATTTGTGTTAATCATTCACAGCTGCTTTCAATGAAGAACAACCAAAATGCTGTGCTGGAAAGATCAGTCATATTGCGAGTTAATGTCTTAATTTTAATTCACCAGCTATATTAAAATTGAAATTTTTATTATTTGACAAACAATTTCCCTGTGTTATGATTGGTCGCGACACAGTCACATGATTTTATTATTTGACTAACAATTTCCCTGTGTATTATGATTAGTCAAGACACAGTCACATGATTTTATTATTTGACTAAGAATTTCCCTGTGTTATGATTGGTCTAGATACAGTCACATGATTATATTATTTGACTAACGATTTCCTTGTGTTATAATTGGTCGAGACACAGTCACATGATTTTATTATTTGACTAACAATTTCCCTGTGTATTATGATAAGTCAAGACACAGTCACATGATTTTATTATTTGACTAACAATTTCCCTGTGTATTATGATTAGTCAAGACACAGTCACATGATTATATTATTTGACTAACAATTTCCCTGTGTATTATGATAAGTCAAGACACAGTCACATGATTTTATTATTTTACTAACAATTTCCCTGTGTTATGATTGGTCAAGACACAGTCACATGATTATATTATTTGACTAACAATTTCCCTGTGTATTATGATAAGTCAAGACACAGTCACATGATTTTATTATTTTACTAACAATTTCCTTGTGTTATGATTGGTCAAGACACAGTAACATGATTTTATTATCTGACTAACAATTTCCCTGTGTTATGATTGGTTGAGACACAGTCACATGATTTTATTATTTGACTAACAATTTCCCTGTGTTATGATTGGTCGAGACACTGTCACATGATTTTATTATTTGACTAACAATTTCCCTGTGTATTATGATTAGTCAAGACACAGTCACGATTTTATTATTTGACTAACAATTTCCCTGTGTTATAATTGGTCGAGACACAGTCACATGATTTTATTATTTTACTAACAATTTCCCTGTGTTATGATTGGTCAAGACACAGTAACATGATTTTATTATTTGACTATTAATTTCCCTATGTTATGATTGGTTGAAACACAGTCACATAATTTTATCATTTGACTAACAATTTCCATGTGTTATGATTGGTTGAGACACAGTCACTTGAATGTAGTATTCATGTAAACGAATCAACCTTATGAACAGTGATGCCAAATTTAACCATTTATTATTAGAAACCAAAGGCTTTACTGAATTCAGGGTACTATCCAACTTATTTAAAACATAGTTTCGTTAAATACTAGTAAACATTCAAGGTAAATTTTGAATTTTGTCATAATACAACAGAACAGATTCTATTATTAAATATGACTTGAACATAACAGTTCCTTATCATTACACAATATACAGCATATATTAAATACAGTGAGAGTGTTGTCAAAACACAATAATCATGACAGGAAATGGTGTGATATTCACCTCATCACCATATATAATTATAGATCATTAAGAAATGATCACACAGACAGAGACAGAACAAATATAATTAACTTCTTTAAAAGTGGGAGGTGATGCAAACTTTATATATACATGCATGCCTGCATATATTATACATGTGATCTGATTCTTTACTGTTTACTGCTTAATGGCCATTTATCATCATAATATTAAAATCCTATAATATAAGACCAGCTTCTATACTGTAGGCTGTTAAATCTTATACTTAATCATAAATCAACAGACCAAATGTTCTAAATTCAAAGGGATTAAAGTCTTTTACACACATGATTTGGAAACTCTATTTACCAAGGAACCATTTTAGGGGTCTGTCCTGCAGAAATGATAAAGTTCCTAATGGAATCCCAGCCAGATTCCAATCTTCGTTTCTTAGCACTCGGTCCTGTTTGCCCGTCACTGCCAGTACAGGAGATCTGGGTGACTTCAATCATGTGTGAACTTTCAGAAAAAATCTGAAAACATCAGCACAACGTCATGATAAATTTGCATTATATTTAATAACAATTATCAGGGAAAAAAACCTTTGTAATTTAATGTGCCATTTTTCTGTTAAAAGAAATTTTTATGTTTACATATAAAAGATTCATCCAACAGTGGTCACAAAAGAATTAATAATGCCAGAGCAGTATGGAGATTTTATTTCAGATTATAACACATGTATAAATGAAGAAATGGATCCCATATAAAGCAATTTCTTGAGTCTGAAATTCATTTTTTTTCACTGTTCAATGGGTACAGATTCTGAATATCCCTCTATGAATTATTTCATACCATAAATGAATTACCATATAAGGTAATTCAAAATTAGAGACATATTATTTAATCACATTATCATATTTTTTAACTCATATTTGATATATCACACTCAGATACACATGAATTATTAATTATCTGATAAATTTATGATCGTTTCTGTGTGAACCCCTCACTACATTTGGTTAAAAATATTTAAAATGCCGTTTGGTAATTTGTGGCAAGACAAACTGAGGCAATAAACTGCTTCAAAAATTTAATCAATCAATACCTGTTGACAAACATCTACTGCTAAATCTACAAATGCTAACTTCAACTCCTGTATTTTCCCCCTAAAATATAAGTAAAACATTCAAATTTCATGGCAAATTATATCAAATATTGATGGATTTCAAATGTTCAAAAGTTCACACTATTCTTCATATTGGGAAATAAAGGAAACTAATGAATTTTGATGTCAGTTGTTCCCTAAAATTGTAAAATGTTCTAATAGTTATTTTAACACAACCTGCATTTTTCCCTGTTGAACATAGAAGGACTGAAAGTGTATGTAAATATGCAATCAAATCACCGTTGACAACCTTTTTTTTAAACATGGGACTGGCCATTAAAAATGTGACACTCTGAAAATAAGTACAGAAACGAATCAAGCACAAATTTTCGTGCATATCAGACTGGCGTTTCTGTTAGTTTTACCCATGCCGGAAAAGTTCATCATGCTTAGGATGACTATGAAGTTGGATTTCATACATTGTTGTAAGAAAATAGTTACGGGTGTAATGACATAAATTTCCATGGAAAATTGTTTTATTAAGCTAATGTTTAAAATATAATGGAATATGGTAGAGTATGAAAAAAAAATATCTGACATATGTTTGCTGTTCGGATCGGAATATCTGAACCGCAACATATGACAGATATTATTAATCTTGATATCAGGAACATACCATACAACTGCATTGTTTTTGTTGATGGGTTGTGAGAATTGAATTAATATATCCCAAGCAGTGATATTATTGCTTAATTAAATCACTGTTTGTCCTTTGGATGCGTAACATAATTACCTATTTCTTGAAGGTCCCATTTGCTGAATCTCTGAATACATCAATTCATACAACTTCTTGAGATTACTCTGAAATTATTCAACAATCTCAAAATTATATGCTACAGGAGAAAACTTATATCAGCCAGCAAAAATACAAAAATTTATCATATACCTGTAAATATTTGTCTACATTTAATTCAAGTATCAAATGCACAAATACAACCAAAGGTAATAAAATCTTTATAACTTGAGTGTGAAATCTAATGATATTGCTGGCATTGTGCCATTTATGTATATCAATGTATATTATTGTTGAATGTATAGTTTGAAATGTATTGTATTATTTGTATTTGGCTCTAATGGATTTTAATAGCTAAGAACAGATCAAACTGCGCTACCACACCTCCTCAGATCCTATTCAAGTAAAATCTACTCAAGTGCAAAATACAAGTTCAAGATATGCTTGTGACTGTTTGAAAACTACTCTACGTATCTTTTTGGTTGAGTTTTATGTCTTTTATGTTGCACCAACAAAGTATAGGTCACATGGGAACTTTCCAGCTTTTTTTAGATGAGGAAGTTGTAAGGTGCTCCTCTGTATGTTATTTCAGGCAACAACGGCAGCTGAGTAGAACCACCAATGTTTCGTAAGCTAGCTGGATAGCTAAAAAATATGACTTATGAGCTTACTGGCTTTTCAACTTGAAACATTCCCTGATTTATCATATAGAAGTAGATTTCAGAATGTTTATAACTTTGACTATATATCAAGTTTTCCGCACAAAGGAATTTGAAGTACAGTAAAGTTATAAAAGTGACATTATGCCAATCCATGGGTATATAGGTAATGAACAGGTGAAAGTCAAAATAAGTTTACATTTTACCATAATTCCTTTCAATTTTATAATTTACTTCACATGAATGATAAATTACTCTAATGGCCGTAGGAAATTTATGTAAATATCCATCAGAATTTACCTGTAATGTTTTATTTATAAAAAGAGTGGGACAGTCTTATTATAGTTTTGGCAGATTTATATCTTAAACATTTTACAATTTCAACAGTTAGTCACTCACCATTATAAAAGTCAATTGTTTGAAATATATATTCAATCCAGCTTAACTTAACTATGAAAAGAAAAGAGCATAATGTCACTTTAAGCTTGTACAGTAGTACATAAAGCATTTTTTCTTTTTTTTTTTCTTTTGTAGTTATAATAATACTTTAAATGGTGTATTATACTGATATTCACTGACCATCCATTTGTCCCAGTCAACAGCGTAAGCTCCAGGCGAGCCATTCTTCAGGCCGTTAGGGTGATGACACCACATCTGTGTCTGCAAAAACTTCAACAACTCATCCTGCAAATTTAACACATATTCACAATAAGTGGAAATAATCCTGTTACATATCTTATAATAAAAGTCTTGGGTTTGGACTACAACTATTGTGTCACAAAAAATATGAACATTACTATGCATAAAAAGACCAAGTCTGCGACTATGCAAGTATATCTTGTTGCCATTACAGATCAACAATATCTCTTAATATTCTCATAAACAGTATAGAATGTAAGTTTACTGCAGGAAGTAAGTACTTAGTATACGCTACTGCCATTCTTGAACTAGATCCTTACACTATATAGGTAAAATGACAACCTTCAAAACAAAACATCTTTATTTTAAATGTAATATCATTTCGTGTGCATGACTAAAATTCATGCTTTTAAGGATTCGAGTCATAAGAATATCTTCAACACAAAAACGTTAAACACTCACACAAACAATTTCTGAATCAAAATAAAAACAATGCCACACGTCCTTAAAGCTATATCTCATGAATTTTTTTTATAAAATTGAAAAATGATATCATAGCATTGTGAATTCAGAAGATTTGTAAAATATAAGTCTCTATTGTATTTCATACATAAAATAATTAGTTAGACCAAAAATATCAATTAATTAATCCAACACCCCCATTATTTTATATAGTTTATATATACTTTATCATAACAAAGCTGGCATTTGGGTAGAATCACTATCCTAGAGTAAGTTATTGAATAGCTTCTCCAAATGTAAGATTTTATTTCTACAGCCGGATTCAAACCAACATTGGATGAAAAGATGATTCATGGTAAACTATCACAACCATTTACATATGGAGGCCCCAAATTTTGGCCTAGAAACTTTCTATGAGAACAATTATACCTTTAACTCCTCTGATGCGACATTATGCCATAGGTATGGCAATTTTGGTACAATCTCTTCTCCCAGCTTACACACTTGAACTCGTGATGTTGGCCCTATGCTCTCTATGAACACATTTAAAGCTGACAGCATATGTTGTAACAACAATGAAGATTTCTGATATCTGTTAAATAATTAAAATACTTGAACAAATGTCCTACTTTTAAGTACATAGCTAAGTCAAAAAGTTATTGTTGCTTACAGCTTTCACCTACTATTATGTCATTGATAGCTAGCTGGTACAATATTACAACAATTACAAGCAATTTTTATAACATCAAAATGACTTCAAAGAATTTAATTTAATTCATCATGATCAAAGTTTGGTTTTAAAAACTCCTATAGAGATCATTTAAAGAATACTGTAGGTATTAGAATCGAATATTCATAAATCGAAAGGGTAATAATCTAAATCTGTTTTAAGGTATGAGCCCCCTAATGGGCACTATAAGGAACTATAAAATTGACAACATAGGTCAGTTATATACTTTAAAAGACACAAGAATGCAAAATTTAAACAAAGTTTACCGTATGGTTTACGAGTTATGGAGATTTTTCTTAAAGAAAGGCTCTTTTTCAGAAATGAGTAACTCGAAATATTCTATTTTATAATCATTATGAAAAAATGTTTTCCTATAAAACATTTTTAAGAAACAAATAATAGCATTCAGCTAACAAATGACCCAGCAAAATTATGGTTTCTACTCAAAATGTTTGAAATATGTATATACTGCAGCCCTTCAGTATCACGATCATAAATCTTATAAAAATAATAACAATTATCAGATATAGCTTCTTTTCAATTAAAACAAATCAAATATGAAAAGATTGATATATGATTATCCTATATCATAATACTTACTTAGCTCTGGAAAAGAATTCTGTGAAGAAAGCTAGAATTTTCTTTGGTCTGACATCACATTGTGAAGTTACTCCATTGATTAGAGAATGAATAATCTGTGACAATACAAGCTTGTCTATCTTCACATCTGCTTCATTAAAAAGCTTGAAAAACATAAACAGAAGCTCTGAAATTGAGAGGAGAAAATATATTTTAGTCAAACTCATGGAATTTATTTCCTTTTTGTGTTCACTTACATATTCACAGTTACAGTTATATAATGCCATGGTGACCTTCCAACTTTGCTATACTATTGAGCAGAAACTTAACTTGTCCCATTGTGATTTATTTTCCTGACAATTGATCTCCCTCGGCTAATTCAAATCATTTCATAAAAGCAGTCGGACACTTGCAGAGATTATGTGGCTGTAGAGATATGACAAAATTGGCATTAAAACCAAAACCAACAAACAAACTCTGCTTCATTTTAAACATTTATATACAATAGTAAACTATCATTAATTTCTAAATACTGAACAATATAAACAAAGAATCTATTCTTAACTAATCTTTACACTGCTGCCTTAAAATTAAGCCTGTTATTTCTGAACCATTATATTCTTTTTTTATTCTGGTATAAAGCAATGTTTGTTTAAGAAATAGATGTCAATTTTGAGTGCATTATTGTAGAATAAAAGATGTTTTGAGTTCAAAAGTAGAAGTAACTTTCATGATCTTACTAACATCATATCTGATCTTAAATTTGTTGTTTTAAATTGCTTACAAAATATATAGGAAGAACACATTTATAGTCTATGTATTTAACCCTCGGGTAGGGCCACCATTAAAAGTTGTCTCAGTCAGGCTATAGTATTCTGAAATCTATATGTATATTATCCTCTGGTAACTAACCTTCCGGTAAAATAACCCTCTGGTAGGGCCATTTATAGTTGTATCAGTGAGGCTATATTCTCCAATATATCATGTCAGCAATTAACAAGTTGTAGTATTTAATTTATTTTAACTTTTGCCAAAGATGATTTTAATGTACAAAAAATATCATTTCACTTTGAGATATATCAAATATGCACAACCACACTAAACTTATATATTACACAATTTGTACAAAAGCAATCATCAAATAAAAATAATATAGATAACAAGCTTATTTACCATGCCATTCTTTCGTGTTTAATTCCACCATATATTTCCTGACTGACAAGACATTCTTCAGTAGTATACTACAGTAATCTTGCCCGTATGAGTCAAGTGTATATTCCTCATGTAAAATCTTTCGTATATGATCAAATAACAGACTACCCTTTAACTTTGGGCTTCCTACAACACAACATAACACAAGTTTATTATAAGAAATGGATTTAACTCATTACAGGACTGAAGCAGTACCTCCATACACTTGCAGAAATCATGATCACAAAATATACAAATATCATTTTATTCGACGATTCTTACATTTTTCATTCATTATCATTATCATATATAAATCGGTGTGAAAAGATGAAGTAGACCTTTAAAGTTTAATCTGTTGGGTGAAAAGACAAGATTTTAGCATTTAATCATTCAAGCGACTTGTCCGGTATATACCAGAATATGGTATATAGTATGGTGCTCCAATCCTTTTTTAGTCTCACTCATAAGAAATATAGATCTGTGTTTAATGAAGTGAATAAATAGACAGATTCATGAACAGATGAGTAGTGATGTTCCGATTGTCGCAAGTCGCCGATTATCACTTACTGTTATGTAAAACGACAATAATCGATTCACAAAAGTTTGTTCCGCGACGTCGTCAAAATGTTTTAATTATCAAAGGGAATTTAATTCTCACGGTAATTTTCCTTTAGGAACACCTCACGGATCGCAAAAAATCACTCAGAGACAATTTGGAGTTGAACAGGATCAATAAGTGATGTAAAACAAAAGAAATATAATGTGATGAAAATGGTATTATTTGATATCCATTGAAAAATAAAATCTATTTCGTAAAATTATGACTATATAAGGTTAAAACTGTGTTGAAAAGTGCTAAATGAAGTTCATGTTATTAAATATAATCAAGTGCCTTGGTAAGAAATGTAACTTCCCTATTATTTTTTAACGCGACTTTATTCGAAAGTTATCGATTATGTCCCATCCGACTGAACCGATTATCGATTGGGACAAATTTCATCCGATTTCCATCACTACAGATGAGCATGCAGAGTGGACCATAATATTCTTCTGTCGTATCATTTGTGACTTATCATAAGTAGGGCTGTCATTGAATATCGCAATATCAATATATCATCGATATTCATTATCCGATACAATATTGATACACACTTTCAAATATCGATACAAGCTAAAAATAAAAATAAAATTATTTCTGTAAGTGAATATACCTCTTTTTCCAGTTTGCTTGGCTACCTTGAATTTTAAACTCCGTTTTCAAATGTCAGTGACAAAAAAAAACAGAAAAAAACAAACTTTCTGTTAGTTTGTAGTATTTGTAATAACATGATCCCAATTATAACACATATTTAAATGTTTTTCATTGTATTTACTGTCAAAGTCTATACATCATCGATATCCCTCGATATATTGATACAAAATTTCCATCAATGACAGCCCTGAATTCATAAGAAATAGTAATTCAACCTGCTGAACATCTTAAATGGACTTGTCTATCTTTCATTGTCCAACCCTACAAAACTATACTCATCATTTTTAGGAAAATTTTTCGAAAGTTGAACTGAATGAATAATGATCAGTGCAGACCATGATGAGATGGCAAGGATGCGTCGGCTGATTATGGTCTTTACTAGTTGCTATGATAAATTTGGATAAAGCTGGGGCCACGTTTGACTTTATCGAAAGATTTTGTAAATGGAGTAAAACGGCGATAATCTTGATGTTTATTTCGGCTGTTGCGTTGTTTATATTACCGTTGAAATTTAAAATTGACCATCATCGTGAAGAATTATATCTTCTGTGTCGATGGACCAAAGGATTATGTGAAAATATTGGAAACGGAATAAATTACATGGTGATGTTGACGGTAGGTGTGTGGATTTTTTCCGGCGAACATTTTTATCTTGTGTATTATTATAGACATTGAAATATGAAATTTTTTCAAAACAGCTTATATTAAGTTTTTTTGATATATATGATCATTACATGTGCTTGGATTGACAAATATATATTTTAATTGGATTTTAAAGTCATTTTAAGCTCCACACCCCAAGTGTCTGTGAACAAAACAACATGTTTAAAGCTCTAAAAAATCTATTTTCATAACATATGCTTGCTATGTAACTGGATTACATGTATTGCTGGCAGTAAATATATAAAATTTCTAACCTTTGTCAGCAAGCCTAATCACATGTTTCACAAGTGCACTTATTTCTTGTTTTCTGGACTCTCTGTTGCTGAGTGTTGTACGCGAGACTTCCTGGTTGGCATTCTGAAGCTCTTCTGTTTCCATGGTAACATAAATACTCACAGACTGGAATTATTCAAGATGATAACAAAACAGAACTTCTTGTGTGCAAAAACATTTTAAACACTTCATTGTTCAAAAAAATAAAATGTTTTGATTAAAAAATTGCAGACTATGATGGCAGTTTGAGATTTAAGAAAAGAATAGCGAGTAATGGTGCTTGTACTGACTCATCCACTCATACGTAAAAAAAATTAAGATAAAAATAATAATAACAAGGGTGCCATAGTCACAAAATACGCCCGTTTACGAAAGCTTTAGATGGAGATGGGGGCATTATGGATAAGTGTTATCTAGCAAGCAAGTTTTTATTCTTGGCACTGTGTTGTTAAATGAACCTTAAAACAAATCAGTAGGGAAGATATGCACAGGATGTGTGACCTTGACCTTGGTCGCAGGGACCTGAATTTTATGCACGGCACTCAGCCTCACAATGATGAACATTTGTGCCAAATTATATTGAAATCCCTCTATGCATGTAGAAGTTTTGCTCCAGACAAGTGTTTTTCTATGAGCTCTGTGACCTTCACCTTTGACCTAGAGACTTGGTTCATGTGCAGGGCACTACGTCTCATGGTGGTGAACAATTCTATAAAGTAACATTAAAATTCCTCCAAGCATGTAGAAAATATGCTCCGGACAACATCTGGATATTTAATCATCTCCAGTGACCTTGACCTTGCAAATATTAACCTAAATGTGTCACACCTGTAGTCATGATAGTTACCATTTGTGCTACAATCCATCAATAAATGATGACTAAATGGTCCCTATACACATCTTCAAATTTTTATCTGAACTTTGACCTCTATGTGTAACCTTGACTTTGGTCGCAGGGATCTGAATTTTGCGTGCGACACTCAGCCTCACAATGGTGAACATTTGTGCCAAGTTATATTGAAATCCCCCTAAGAATGTAGAAGTTTTGCTCCGGACAAGCGTTTTTCAATGAGCTCTAAGTGTGACCTTGACCTTTGACCTGGAGACCTGGATCATGCATGGAGCAATACATATCATGGTGGTGAACATTTCCATAAAGTATTATAAAAATTCTTCCATACATGTAGGAGATATGCTCCAGACAAAATCTGGATATTTCACCATCTTTAGTGACCTTGACCTTGCATATATTGACCTAAAGTACATGTGTCACAGCCGTAGTCATGATAATGACCATTTGTGTTACAATCCCTCAATAAATGATGATTAAATCGTCCCTATACACATCTTCATATTTTTATCTAAACTTTGACCTCTATGTGTGACCTTGACCTTGGCTGCAGGGACCTGAATTTTATGCGCGACACTCCGCCTCACAATGGTGAACATTTGTGCCAAGTTATATTGAAATCCCTCTATGCATGTGGAAGTTTTGCTCCGGACAAGCGTTTTTCAATGAGCTCTAAGTGTGACCTTGACCTTTGACCTAGAGACCTAGTTCATGTGCGTGACATGGCTTCTCATAATGGTGAACATTTCTATGAAATTTCATTAAAATCCCTCCATGCGTGTAGGAGATATGCTCTGGACAAAATCTGGATATTTCATCATCTTTAGTGACCTTGACCTTGTATATATTGACCTAAATTATATGTATCACAGCCATATTCTTGAAAATGACCATTTGTGTTACAATCCCTCAATAAATGATGACTAAATGGTCCATATACACATCTTCATATTTTTATCTGAACTTTGACCTCTATGTGTGACCTTGACCTTGGCCGCAAGGACCTGAATCTTGCGCGCGACACTCCGCCTCACAATGGTGAACATTTGTGCCAAGTAATATTGAAATCCCTCTATACATGTGGAAGTTTTGCTCCGGACAAGCATTTTTCAATGAGCTCTAAGTGTGACCTTGACCTTTGACCTAGAGACCTGGTTCATGTGCGCGACACTGCTCCTCATAGTGGTGAACATTTCTATGAAGTTTCATTAAAATCCCTCCATACATGTAGGAGATATGCTCCGGACAAAATTGGACGCCACCCGCCCGCCCGACCGACCGCCCGCCCGCCAGGGGCTTTCCCATAATACGTCCCGTTTTTCAAACGGGCGTATCATAAAAAATTCAATGTTCCAGTCCTTCTATTCTGAGAAAAGATGCTTAAAATGAGTGCCTTTCTGGGAGAACTGCTTTTTTAAACAGGTAAATAAGGAAAATTTAAACTGGAGCAAAGAATTTTCTTATACTTTGCATCATTAAAAAGAATCGTAATTGAAACAAACTGATGAGAAAAATTGGGTGGGGGTGGGGGTCACCATCCTATTTTATCTGTACCTGAGTGAAAGTGTGTTTTTGCTCTTTTTATCAAGACACAACAATTTTCATACAATTCTTGCCTAGTTTCCTAGAACTTACCCTAAACACACTTTCCCATGAGAAAATCTTGCTTGAACTCTTAGACGACAGCTTCTTCTCATGGCTTTTGTCCAGTGCCTTTTTAGTCGCTGAATGGGATAGTACATTTTTCAGCTTCACAGCAGCTTTCTATAAATAAGAATGTTCTTTAAAATAGAGAAAACAAGAATCCCTAAAGATTAAGCCCAACATGGAAAAAAATGAAAATGTTTCAGGCTTGGGGTTTGTTGAGCCTGTTCATGGATGGTACCGTAAAGTACAAACTTCTGTCCACGCCCCCTAGCACTGGCTTATATTAAGCAGAATTCAACATTTAAATGTAATAAGACACAATACCTAGATAGGTAAGTTTACATGCTTTAGCAAACAATTCTTATGTTTTCAATAGATCTGTCACAGGGTGAGAAAAATGTGCAGCCTGACCGGGACTCGAACCCGGGACCCTCGGAATACCGTACCGCGGCTCTACCGACTGAGCTATCCGGCCGCTTACACATCTTCTCCCCTAAATAGTGAACAGTTCTGAACCGTGACATACTCCCCTGCTATATTGAAATTCGTCCTCGAATTTCACAGAGTTACAGAGCAATGTAAATTAAACTCTGAGCTATATCAGTCACGGCCCCACGTTGGGCGCCAAATGTCACAGGGTGAGAAAAATGTGCAGCCTGACCGGGACTCGAACCCGGGACCCTCGGAATACCGTACCGCGGCTCTACCGACTGAGCTATCCGGCCGCTTACACATCTTCTCCCCTAAATAGTGAACAGTTCTGAACCGTGACAGATCTCAGGAGTTATATATTATGAGTTTCATGTAAAAAACTTGTCTATGTACAGGAGAGCTGTCAATGATTCAATAATTTTGATATTAAATGATAAATATTAATGATATATGAAGTATTATTTATCTTATTATTTCATTTTCTCATTTAAATGTTGAATACTACTTAAGCCAGGTGGGTTAGAAAGTGTGGACAGTAGTTTGCAATTTATAGTATCATCCATGAACAGGCACAATAAAGCTAAAGCTGCAACATTTTCAAATGCCGTTTTGGGCATTCTTTAGGCATTCCTTTTATCTCTATCTCATTAAAATACATGGTCTGTGCATAAAAATATGTACTGTTTAAAAATGCCCCCATCATGTGCATTGCTGACCATATTTTTTCATCCAATACGAATTTTATAAACATGGGTATAAGTCGAAAATTTGGAAAAACCTTAAAAACTGTAATTCAAAATCATTTTCCTACATAATCTAATAGTAAAACATGATCAAATTTGTCACAAAAAAAACCTGAGCTTCAGGCATATGCCTAAAAACTTGCACCCATGTATAAAGACAATTGAACTTGTCCAATAAGTAATTACAGTATAGTTTAAGATCGGTCCATTTGACAGGGTATCTGCTTCTATTTATGTTTTGAGTGACTTTTTTTCGTCCTTTCTAGACATTTTATCAAATCAGTCAAATTTATTGATTTTTTCTGTATTGATTTTGTATTGTTAATCTATCTACTGAATAATATCAGTAATGATTGTTTTAATAGTTGACAGCTGTAATGTACAGCAGGATGAACAGACACATATACAAGGGCAAACTTGAAACAAATATAACCCTAAAGTGGTGGAGGCAATAAAAAGGCAACTTGGAAATATAACCAAGTGCTTTTACTTATTCTTAAAACACAAATTTATGGTATAATGTACTCTGACTACTCACCCTACGTTCTGGACCTCGTTCAGAATTCAAATCACGACATATGTTATAAACATCTGAAATCTGCCTGTCCATCGTTTTATAGCCTGAAATTAGTAGACATAGTTGAGTCAATTTAAATTTGTGTGTGTTTGGTTTACCTACCCTCCCTAACCGAATAAACCATATTGGCGACCATCAATTTGAATGTATTTCAAGGTATTAATAATAATAATATCAAAGAAAGACTTTGCATTCAATATAACGCTAATGAACCTTTTTCTCATGCAAAACATCTGCTGAAGCATGAGGATGCCTTTAAACCTGAAGCCCACAATGTGAGGGATTTAATAAGTTTGAGGCGCATAAGCGCTCTTCTTGCTTAAACAAGAGGCTTAGAGCAATATCAGTGATGACATGTTTCACCTGATGATAGCTTAATTTATCATGTCATTACATTGATTTCTGATGATAAAGTGCATGCCTGATAAACCTAGCTTTATCAGTCACCCCAAGCTTTATCAGACACCTTATCAAAAATATGCGAAATTTGCGAAATGAAATAAAAGAATGGAATATATTTTCCTGCTACTGAGTTGGAAATATTTAACTGATAAACTTTGAATCGAATAGAAATTTTGAATATGAACGCGTCACTTACAATTAACTAAAACATTCGGGACTATTTCTTTTTGATTTGACATTTCACATATTATTGCGCGCCGTCTGAACACGAGAGGTTCTGGATAGGGTTTTGCTTCAATTAAAATAAAAACAAATCAATCAACAATTGAAATTGAAAACATGATAAATAGAATACCAAACAAGTGTCTAATATTATAAAAATTATCAGGCTCGGCACGAAAAAAAATGAAGAGCTCGGCACAGCCTCGCCCTTCTTTTTTTTTCTTAGCCTTGCCTGATAAATTTTATAATATCAGACACTAGCATGGTATTCTCTATTTAGCAGTTGTATAGAGGGATGATTGGACAGTTTGATGCCTTATAATGTGTTGCAACTACTTTGTAGCATGAGACACAAAAATCATTAACATGCCAAAATGCTTGTTTTTGATTCAAGCTCCATAACTCAGCCAAACAAGAGCCCGGTTTGAGCCGGGTGATGCTCCCCAAATAGGTTTTGGACACAGGAAAGTACACCTCTTGTAGTTTCAGAGTTATGTCCCTGGAAAAAGTTCAAAGTGCAATAATTCAAAAATTAGGCAAGGCAGAGTTACCATTCTTTGCACTGCACTTCTAATCAATGTGATCTATTAACCTACAAAGTTTCTTGATGATATTTCTTATGATTTCCGAGTTATGTTCCTGACAACTTCAAAAAGTAAAACTAAACAAAGGGCAATAACTCCAGAATTAGGCAAGGCAGAGTTATGATTCTTGTGCACTGCACATCTACCCATTGAGATATATCTACCTACAAAGTTTCATGTTGATATCTCTTATAGTTTTACAGCTATGTCCTGGACAAGATTTTTCTAAAAGGGGAGATAATTCAAAAATGAGGCTTAACAGAGTTATGGTTCTTTTGCACTGCACCTCTACTCAATGAGATCTATCTACCTACAATGTTTCATCTTGATATCTCTTATAGTTTTAGAGTTATGTTCCGGACAAAGTTCAAAGTGTTAAAATTAACAAAGGGCAATAACTCCAAAACAAGGACAAAAAGAGTTATTGTTCTTATGCACTGCACATCTATCCATTGAGATCTATTCACCCACAAAGTTTCATGTTGATATCTCTTATAGTTTTAGAGTTATGCCCCGGACAAGATTTTTCTATAAGGGGAGATAATTCAAAAACCAGGCAAAATAGAGTTATGGTTCTTTGACACTGCACTCCCCTACAATGCCCTCTACCACTGTATGAAGTTTCAACAAATTATCTCCAAGGGTTTTCAAGTTATGCTCCGGACAAGACAACGGACGGACGGACAGAAGGACAGACGGACAAGGCGCCGACTATATGCTCCCCCGAAATTTTTCGGGGAGCATAAAAACATTCAACCAAAAAATCCATTTAATATGTGAAAGTACTCAAGGTACTAATAAATCCTGTAAAATTTCACTAAAATGCATTTATTGCAGTATAGGAGATGTTGTGCAAACTATGTTTGATTTGGAAAATTTGTGTCTCGTAATTTGTGCTGACAAAACTTTAAAAATATAAAAATAAAGGGTCATAACTTGAAGAGAAATCATTGAACAGGAACATGCTGACTCTATGCACAACTAAACTTGGTACTGATCATTCCCGTAAAGTATGGATGAAATTGCACCAGAAGTTTATGAGGAGCAGTCCAGACATTCCTGTGAAGTTTGGTTGAAATTGCACTGGTAGTTTTTGAGTAGTCCTGATAACTTTTTCATTCTGATAAGTTTGTCCTCTATGAGCTGATGTGATTTATCATTGATCTAATCTCAAAAACCCTATAAGCAACCTTTTCCCTACAAGTATAAGACTTTATGTAATGAGCAGGGATATTCATCCCCAGTGATTTTTTTCACTTAATTGGGAAGAGGCCTGAGCCTCTTGATTTCAGGAACAAGAACTGTCGGAGGACAGTAACGCTCGACTATTCGAAAATTTGTCACAAGGGTGTTTCATTG
This sequence comes from Ruditapes philippinarum, assembly GCF_026571515.1. NCBI lineage: Eukaryota > Metazoa > Mollusca > Bivalvia > Venerida > Veneridae > Ruditapes > Ruditapes philippinarum. Next base: position 4,867 of record NW_026867211.1, on the reverse strand, counting down.
AGTATAATAATGCTTACCTATATGAATACATAAAATTGTCCGAAAAGGTACAAACTCTTCAAGTTTCAATACATTCCCTTCAGTAGTTATGGAGAGACAAGCTTACATGCAAAAACTTAACCAAGAATTCATGAGTCGAAAAAGGGGCATAATTATGCAAAAAAGCAAATCAGAGTTATGGGACTTGTACCAATCATCTTAGATAATCACAGAGACCAAGTGTGTGAAGTTTCAATCCATTCCCTTCAGTAGTTATGGAGATACCAGCTTACACGCAAAAACTTAACCAAGAATTTCTAAGTCGAAAAAGGGGCATAATTATGTTAAAAAGCAAATCAGAGTTATGGGACTTGTGCCAATCATCTTAGATAATCACAGAGAACAAGTGTGTGAAGTTTCAATCCATTCCCTTCAGTAGTTATGGAGATACCAGCTTACACGCAAAAACTTAACCAAGAATTTCTAATTCGAAAAAGGGGCATAATTATGTAAAAAAGCAAATCAGAGTTATGGGACTTGTGCCAATCATCTTAGATAATCACAGAGAACAAGTGTGTGAAGTTTCAATCCATTCCCTTCAGTAGTTATGGAGATAACAGCTTACATACAAAAACTTAACCAAGAATTTCTAAGTCGAAAAAGGGGCATAATATCATGAAAAAAGCAAATCAGAGTTTATGGGACTTGTGCCAATCATCTTAGATAATAACAGAGAACAAAGTGTGTGAAGTTTCAATCCATTCCCTTCAGTAGTTATGGAGATACCAGCTTACATACAAAAACTTAACCAAGAATTTCTAAGTCGAAAAAGGGGCCATAATTATAAAAAAAGCAAATCAGAGTTATGGACTTGTGCCAATCATCTTAGATAATCACAGAGAACAAGTGTGTGAAGTTTCAATCCATTCCCTTCAGTAGTTATGGAGATACCAGCTTACATACAAAAACTTAACCAAGAATTTCTAAGTCGAAAAAAAGGGGCATAATTATGAAAAAAAGCAAATCAGAGTTATGGGACTTGTGCCAATCATCTTAGATAATCACAGAGAACAAGTGTGTGAAGTTTCAATCCATTCCCTTCAGTAGTTATGGAGATACCAGCTTACATACAAAAACTTAACCACAGGGACGCCGACGCCGACGCCGACAAATGGGTGACTGCATTAGCTCGATTATTCTGCGAATAGTCGAGCTAAAAATTATCGCTAAAATTGCTGATTTTGGAAGTGAAAAAGCTGATTTAAGTTCAAATTTATGGGAAAACTGCATGATTTTAAAGAAAATTTCAATTGGGAAGAGGCCTTTTTTCGGAGTCTGTTATATAAGTAGGAAAATCACTGATACCATTATGTCACTCAAATTTGTACAGACATAGTAACATATGGATACCAACGTTATTTTTGCTTCTTTTCTATTAGGTCTAATGATAATTGTGTGTACAGTTTTTTGTCACTTTTCAAAAACGATTTAGTTCATATCTGTCTGTGAAATACATGTTTTATAATCCTAATTAACCATCTAACTTTAACTTACAAAACTAACCCTTACCCATAACACTTACTTACATAGATGGCGCGATAGTTCAGTTGGGTTAGACCACTTGACTGTCACTCCTGAGGTCTCGGGTTCGATTCTGGTAACATCCTTAGGATTTTTCAGAGGGACACTTTCAGTATTTCCCACCTACCTAGAGGTGTACTGGTAGGACAGGTAATCCTCGCATATATATATATATCACTGGGCATGTAAAAGAACCAAAGGGCAGTGATTTTTTTCACTTGTATTTACAGCCGAATTAGGCTGTTTGAACTTTCCCCTCGCCCAAAAAAGGTAAAATTTCCCCTAAAATGCTTTATATTTTCCCCTAAAATGCCTTGTGCTCTTCCTTACCTGAATCATGACTTATTAATTAAAACAGCATCTGTCTAATATCAGGTAGAAGTTAGAAATCTGTCCCTAAAGATAGCCTCTGCTATGTACCATGCATGTTAAATTGAATTGAAATTGAAAAATTTTATATAAAATGTGTGGGTAAATTACATTTCAGTTGTTGAAATATGATTTCAGGTTTTCCCCGTTTTCTGATTTATCGTGCTGTATTTCCCCCTTTAGAAAAAACCACAGGTTGTTTTGAAAATTGGAAAAAAAATCACTGAAGGGATATATTCACAGTGTTTTTTTTTTCCTTATATAACTGATACCGAAAACGGCCACCGTTCCCAAAGAAAATAGACAACAAATTTTCCCAATTCATGACTGATAAATTCCCAAAATAACACAAAATTTCCTCAAAAATCGGCAAATTTAAAGGTAAACAAAAAACAGAAATGCCATCAGTGATTTTCCTACTTATATACAGACTCCGAAAAAAAAGGCCTCTTCCCAATTGAAATTTTCTTTTAAAATCATGCAGTTTTCCCAAAAATCTGAACTTAAACCAGCGTTTTTACGTCCCAAATCAGCAAATTTTAGTGGTATTTTTTTTCCAAAATCAAGAGGCTAAGCCTCTTCCCAATTAAAGTGAGAAAAATCACTGGCCATTGACAAGTGATATGCGATAAAAACCAAGTATAACCACATGAGTGATATTCGTACCTGGTTAATTTCGTACTTTTAGTTTCACACCTAAACGTTTAGGAAGTGGCTAGCAGTACAGGCCCGTACGGCTAGCCAAAAGTTCTAGCCGTACGTGAGTCACATACGACTATCAAGGACATACTGTATTGGCTATAGCCGTACGGCATTTTCAAAATTAGATTGAAGTCGAAAATGCATATGTTATTTTATGACTTTAAGCGAGGATTTTAACCAATAAGCAGCATTTGTCTTCGTCTGTTTACTTTTTAGACATTAATCGCCTTGTTGGCTACAGTAAAAAAAGTACGAATATCGATCTTCATCATCTCAAGACGTTGAGAAAAAATAGTGTTTGGGCGCAGTTAAATAACATCAATTGAAATAGTTTACAAAATTTTGATGATAATCCATTTTTGTTTCATTAAGTTTAATTTTTGACACCTTTATAATGAAAATTTTTGTTGTTGGGCTCTGATAATTGCGTCAATTACCAACAGTTTAGAAGTATGTTCATCATTAAGGAAAGTTTGCATGTTCTGTAAAACGCATTTTAAAATTCTATTGTCAGTCCCTTGGTAGGCTTAAAATGCCTTTAATTGAGGCTTATCAATTGATTGTGCTTTGATGTTTGATATTTATCTACTGTATTTGAAAATTATACAATTATTTTTGCTTTTCACCGTTTTTATTTGTTTGGGTCGTCAGACCAAACAAATAATGGTAGCGAAATTTCAGAGTCTAATGCTGTTAATTGCAAATGCCGAAAGTAGTCCACTTTTTGATGCGGTTACTTCCCTTTATGTGTATACTCGGTTCCTATGATATCAAGGGTTCTATGATATCAATGTATTTAAATTTTCTGTGACTGCTAGTAAAAGCAACACATGATGATGCTAATATTTGTAAAACTTGCACACTAGATTCATTTTTATCTGCCAATAAGTTTAATTTGGTGAATAATGAATATATTTGTGGCAAGAAAACTATTTTATAAAACCTTCATATTTGACTACCATTTTCCTTGATGTTTTTTACACAGTCAATTAAAATATGTTATAAACACATATACATGTACTGACATATAGTCTGTTCATATAGTTTTAATTTTATAGCAAGTTAAGTGTTGGAAGTTTTTTCTCGACTTAACTTGAAAGTTTTTGACCCATTCTATCCTATCATACCTTGCTTTTTTGGGATTACCTTGATACCGTAGTAACCTCCTCTGAAATTACCCAAAATGGCAGACATTGAAAATATTCTAAAAAATGTCATTTTTATTGGTTCTTTTGAAATAATTTTTTGACAAACAGTTCAGAAAAAGGTTCAATTATAAGATGGAAGAATAATCTCATTAATTTATGATATTTTTATTTAAATATTTTCTGATAAACGTTAAGTACCGTGATATCATAGAACCCCGGGCTACACTAACTCCGAAAAATTCAGGGGAGATCACTGCGTAAAGATGGTCAAAGACAGGCACATTAATTTTCAAGCAAAATAATTCCCGAATGGTCGAAGATTTTTAATATTGTTTTATTGTATTTTCTGATCAAAAATAAGTAAAGACAAAGCGGACATTCAATCTCTGACACAGAAGTTTACGACAAACCTATCAACAAGTAGTTCTCAGAACAGCTTAAAACTAGCGATTTAAAAGAAAGAAATATTTTTATTTTGTTACAAGTATCCAACAAATTACAACGCATTCAAAGTTTAAAAATAGCGTTGGCTTATAGAATTGTCAATAAATGCACAATCACAAATTACGCGGATGAATATGATTTTATCAATGAAAATACTATTTTTAGGGATGTCGATTACCGAATACTACACAGACCGAGTACTGGAATATATAGATTCTACATGTCATATAAATACCACAGAACTTGCAGCCCTTTGATTCTTTATAAATATACATGCTTACAGTAAGCTCCAGGATTATTTACATCTGTGTTAAACAACAGTTAAAGTCGTTACAAGCCCTAATTTAGAATAATATGGTTTTCTTCAGGCCGTTCACATATAAATTCACCGTGGCTGAAGGGTTTTCGCGCTCGCTTAGGAAGCGAGAGGTCTGGAGTTCAAATACCAGTAAAGGCAACTCATTTTTTTTTCAAATTGTTTAAGTCAAATAAACATTGGATTGAATATCATGTTGCAATTAGTCTTATAGCCAATTTTACTACAATTAAAACGCTGGAAAGCATTGGTGGAACTATACATATAATCTCACAACCTGTACCTTTCTTTCATTTCGAGACCCAAACAAATTTCAGCGCCTTCTTCT
>NW_026867210.1:0-75041 GCF_026571515.1 Ruditapes philippinarum | reverse complement strand
TATGATATGCATTTCAAAGATTAATTTTGAATCAAACTAACATGATATTAATCAACATTTTAACTAGAGAAATTGACAATGAATGATTTCTCATCTGATATAATAATTCACTTTTTAGTTGAGCAGAATTAAAAATATATACATTTCAAAGATTGTTTTGAATCAAATTTAGATTATATTAATCAACTGTTTGGGAATACTTTTTATTTATAAAGAGTGGTTGGTAATTTTATCACGTGATCAAAACAGTTCATGGACATAATACCTTTTACTATGACAAAGCTTAGTATTACTCCAGAGTAATTTGAGCTATTTTTAAATCCACCTCATCTGTTGAGTTCAGAAGGAAGAGTGTACATATCGTAAATGTCGGATGAGTGTATAAGACCATATCTATAGCAAAGAACGCAAAGAAAAAAACTTTGCCGGTTCATATGACTGTAATATACAGGATGTTTTGAATGTTGCTTTTTCTGTTTTTTTGTTTGTTGATTTTGTGTTTTGTGTGTGTGTGTGGGGGGGGGGGTATTTTGTTTTGTAGGTCTTGTCTTTTTTTTCCATGAAAAACCCAATTATTATTACAAGAGAATCTAATGTGTAACCGGAGCATTTGCATAAAAATCAGTGCATTTACACTGAAAACAATGCATGTCACGTATCTCATTTCCTTTTTGCATTAAGGACAGATGCAAAAATACAGAGACAGGATGTTTGAGATGTTCTGCTTTTTTATTTTTTAGAGTCATAAGTCTGATTTAAAACTGACGACATTATGTCTACAAACTTTACATTTCTCAACAAATTATTGTTTTTATTGCAGTTTGATTACGACATTTGAATTTTAAATTTGTGTCATCAATATTTTTGTATAATGCTCGACACATGGTAAACTAGACATGTGTCCATAAGACTTTGATTCCCCATACTCTGCTGTATTGTCAAAAATACTGTGCAATATCTAGTACGTACTAACGTAGCTGTCATACTTGGAGTTACACCTTACAAAAGTCTTAATATCCTATTTTGCTTAATCTAGCACTTTAAGTTTGTTAATCTGAATATAGGCAACATCGCATGATAAAAAATGTATATATTTTAGAAATTGCAAAGACTGTAGCAGTAACAGTTATTTTTTAGGTTTAAGGTACAAGCGGCTGAAGTATAAACATACATATTTTGCTTTTAGTTATAAATTTGCATACACTGCTTTGCATCAATATTCCCAGGTACGTTTGTTCAAAGACTGACAACTATTCTTATAGAGCACTATGACACCAGCTGTTATACTTTAAGAGCTATATGCCACGCAAGTGTTTCATGATATAATTTGCTAATCCAGTATCAAGTTTGCATCAAAGTATTAAGGTCCACCTATATAAGATATCATGATCTATGATGCGTTTGGCACATTCAAAAGTCAAATGAAACAAAATTAAAATTTGTATTGTTTTGACTTTAAGAATTTAAGGGATTAATCTCAATTCAAGCATTACCTTAACACAGTTCATTACACTTACGTATAAAAAACAACATTCTGCTAAACAACATTTAAAGCCGATTTTAACCATTTAAGTCGTATATTGGCATTCACTTAAGTCGACCGGCTTTCCTTGATAACTTACCAGTAATTAAAATCTCACCGCAAGTTAACGACTACTTATACATGTATCAAAGATTTTAGAATAACAATGAGAGCAAAATGTCTGACATCCGTTACCATGGATAAATTTCGTCTCGCCAAAGGAGGATATTATAAATTCAATGTGATCCTTATTAACTCACAAAACTAGAAATGAAAAGCAATTAAGATAAAACAATGTAAACAATATAGAAAATATGTTAAAAATAGTTCTTAAGTAACGGCCTGATCATGTTCAAAACATTTAAAGCTGCATTTGTATTACTTGTATATCAATGTTTGTAAAATAACACAAACCGTATAAGTAGGATGATTTAACGAAGACTTTTGCTGTACATCATTTAAACTTTAAGCTATACAACACACAAAAACCTAACAAGAGTGTGGATATGCCCATCACATTTTTTACAAAATATCAAAAAGAAATAACGACTCTTTGAAAACCTATGCTCGGTGCTCATTAAAAGTAGTAACTATGGTATTCACATCACACGTCGTCTCTTCTAAGATCTCGGAAAAAATTTTGCTAAAAACTTTTAAAAAATTTTTTAAAATAAAATTTTAAAAAAAAAAAGATTGCAAAAAAACTAACTCAGTCCTTTTTCTTAGACAAAAAATAAAGAAAAAAACCTTATTTTTTTACAAAATACATGCAAATTCCCGTCTTTTACTTTAAAATTGAAATTTTGTGGAAAATTTCAATTTCAAAGTTCCCTTTAAACCCAAGAAAACTTGCTAGGGAAACCATTTTAAAGTTCTATGTCATTTGAGACATTACAATTGCAAGTATGGACCCAGTGAAACGTAACGATTTGTTTAAAATGCCTTTTTATTATTTCAAATCATTTTACCGGTCGTTTTCAATTGAATTCTTTTTGCATTCCATGTATTTAACTTTATATTCATTCATTTTTAGGACCAATGACGTCATGCTCAAAAGTTAATTTGGCTGTGGAAAACACGTACTGAGCATTGTATGATATTTTTCGTATCAATTGAAATAAGTGAATATCATTTTAAAACCTACAATGTTAGGATCCAGTCTACAAAAAATTTTTTTGCAATACAGTGTGTTTAATTACGTTTGTTTTATTTGCAGATTTAAAGTATATATGATTTAGCTCAATATTTGTCATGATTTTTGTTGCTTTTGCCATTTATTTACTGTCTGAAAATAACAGAAAATTTGAAAGTGTTGCTGGGAATGCATGTTTGAATGTTTGCCCTACCTTTATAATCTTTTGTTCTCATATGTTTTAAAAAGCTATCTTTCTTTTCTAAGATAATCTGTCAACATTAATGAACTATATATTTTTTTTCGTTTATTCGTTTAATAATCCTACAAATTATATGTTTTTGGGGGAAATAAAATAACAACCTATTTTGCTTATGCACATGATTTAAAATGCAAGCAGAGCACTAACAATACAACACAAAAAATTACACAAAAAGAGTAATAAGTGCAAATATTTCATTTGTATTTTTGCAGATAGTTATCAAAGTGCAACCTGTAAACAATTTAGCTTGAAATTATTTTGTCAATATCATTCATTATTTGTCATATGATGTACAACAAAGCAAAAGGTAACAGTTTATTCATTACAATACATCAGTTCCAATCTATGATAATGAAAATTGGTTCCACAGTGTGAAGTGATTTTGATAAAAGCTTTAAATCTTGACAATGATCTAAATTTTTCTGAGCTTTTTGGGATTATTAAAATATGACAAAGTGCCATTCACGGTGCAACCCTACTTAGAAATTTTCAATATGAGGGCATCATAACAGGTAATATTTAAAACATTCGCCATAAAGGAATTCGTCATCTTTTCGATGCACATTTATCTAAACAGAGACGCATTAAGACGCCTTACTGGTATATGAATGAGAAGGAATTGGTAGGCATCATCGAGAACGTGGGGGCGGGTTTTTTTTACACACGTTATTAAAGTCGGTTAGTTACATTAATGTCAATGAGGTACGTAAATCGTCAAAAATTTACCAAATATACTACCAGTAAATGTTTTGTTAAAACGCTAGGCTCCAATACCCCTACATAAACACTCACGATTTCTGGTAAGAAATAACACATTTGCTAGGCTTTAATAATTTTGGTTAAGAAAATACTAAACTTCATAAAATTTTTCTGGGGTTATGATTACTAAATTGGTATCGCTACTTATCAAATTACTATTTCTTCGCTTTCAATCGCAACCAATTTTAAATTTCCGGGTTGTGCTTTACTTATTGACAGGTGTATATAAGACACTAGGTGCCTCTGGTAACAAGGTAAATCTCAGGATTTTCATTGGTCAGTGTACATCTTGTGACAGTTTCTGACCAATGGAATACTTCATATCTGAGTTTGAGAAGATAATTTCTTTATAACATTGGACCCTGGAGAAAGGGTAATTGCCGAGAAGCATTAAATAAAAATCAAAATTACATGAAAATTGCAGACTCGGTTTGATCATTTCAGAAGAACATTGAATTTACACAATATTTTGTCTTCTCACATGCTATTTTACATAATGTTAGTAGTTTTAAGAAATTTCAGCATTTTCTAATCTAGCAACCAATTTTCGATTCCGTGCATTGTTCTCGTTCAATCTTTTTCGAAGTGTACATTCTATTGTTTGAAGCAAACTTGAGCAAAGTTTTATGTAAGGTTTTTGATGGAATCGTGACCATGCTCATTATAAGAATTATACGAAATTCGTTGAAAATTATTAACTCTTTAATTTAAGTGTCTTTTACTCTAATCAAATATTGTAAGCTAAACAGGCAATTAGTATTGATAATGATATCTAATTTAAATTCATTGCTTGTGATTACAAACAATCAAACTAAAATAAAGACATGTAATTGAGGAAAAATATCAAATTTCGGGACTGTGTGTCGTCGTTTCGGACATCCAAAATATAACATTTGAAGACGAAATCCATATTAAAATGATAGTAAATGGGATATAAAACCACTTAAAATCAATCAATTTTTATGCATTTGAAAAGGTAGTTTGACTCTTATGTATTATTAAATTTATCATCTCGTCCTTGGTTTGCATTGTGTCATGTCCTGTTTTGTCTGGTGGCCTGTGGCTTTTTGCCGTTTTTCCTGTGTTGCTGGGCTTTGTTGATCGTGTTTTTCATATTTGATTGAAACACTATTTATTATACTAATGTATCTACAATATTTTTTGAAAGGAAAAATATTTATCAAAAATTTTTGAAATAATTAATGTTTTGGAAAGTTATTATCATCACTTAATGTTTCTTTCAATGTAAACCGGCCAAAAAGACCTATAGCGTGTTCAGGTAATCCCTGATTGATTATCTTCCTCGTAGAGAATATTACTCGCAAGAAATTTTTGTAAGGGTCATAACTCGTTCGATAAAATGAAATTTTTTTTATTTGTAGACTTTTCTTATTGCAAATGTGTTTGAATTGAATCCTTTACCAAAACATGCACGTGCGTTAACTTGAGTGCAGTTATTAGATACCCGTACTTACGTTATCGCACGGTGTTTCGTAGATAAAAAATAGAGCATGCTCGTTGACAGGCTAAGTGAACCTCCGTTAACTTATTGTAACGGAAATAAAACCATATCAATATGCTCGTACATTTATAACAATATTCCTGTGTTTTACATTTTTTGATGACAGGGATAGTGGTTTTATTTTTGCCTATGATACAAAAAAGAAAGAAAATAAACACACGACAATCTGATTTATACTCGGTGCCACGCCGCCTTGTACAAATCAGCTCATCTCATGTTTCGATGCTCTTTTTATTACTAAATAACTGATGACGGTATATATGGAAAACTCCTAAAATGGCATGTGCCTCGGGGTAATATACCGATTAACGGGTTAACAATACTTAATATATTCGAACGATTTGGTATGCTTTAAGACAGGGACATGTTTTAAAGGAATAGTTCTAGTAAAGAGTAAAAATTGTATTTATAAAAATTAAACATAAATAGTTTTTTAAATGTTTTATATCATTATATTACATAACTTTACCTCAATTTTCCTGATACATTTGTTTATTTAAAACCACTGATAGCAATTGATTATGTATATAAATAGAACTTTCCGCTTTTGACAACTTATGTCAAAATAAGAACCAATGAATGTTGTTTTTAATGATAGTTCTTACGCTTGAAAGAAAAACTCTTAATGATAATGTAAAGACATCAAACGCCTCGTCTTCAAATATCCGATCGTGATGTTGAATCTGTCATTTGTACATTAAGGAAACTTAAAACGTGACATGCATTGTTTTTCGTATAAATGGATTATTTCTTAAGCAAATGCATTTGATTGATCATCGGCTATACACATTATTTTAGAAAGTGTCATATTTCAATTAATGGAACCGATGTTTCTTCATACTAACAAATAAACAAGAGGGCCAAGATGGCCCTTGATCGCTCACCTGACCCGTCAAACTCATCCGAACAATTACCTAGACAAGCGTTCTGACCAAGTTTCATGACAGGTGTGTCAAAAATGTGACCACTAGTGTTAACAAGGATTATCCATATTTGAGCAGTGTGACCTAGTTTTTGACCCCAGGTGACCCATATTCGAGCTTGACATTCGAGCAATTACCTAGACAAGCATCCTGACCAGGTTTGATGATAATTGAGTCAAAAATGTGACACTAGAGTGTTCACAAGGTTTTTCTATTTTTAGCTCCTGTGACCTAGTATTCCGTCCGAGATAAATAATGTTCAAAACTTATCCAAGCATCGACTAGACAAGCATTCTGACAAAGTTTGATGATTACTGGGTCAAAAATGTGACCAATAGACTGTTCGCAAGGTTTTTCTATTTTTAGCTCCTGTGACCTAGTTTTCCACCCGAGATGACCCATGTTCGAACTCATCCAAACAATTGACTAAACAAGCATCTTGACAAGGTTTCTTAATAATTGGGTCAAAAATGTGACCACTAGAGTGTTCACAAGGTTTTTCTATTTATAGCTCCTGTGACCTAGTTTTTCATCGGAGATAAACCATGTGCAAACTCATCAAAGCAATTATCTAAACAAGCATCCTGACAAAGTTTGATCATGATTAGGTAAAAAATGTGACCACTAGAGTGTTCAAAAGGTTTTCTATTTTTAGCTCCTGTGACCTAGTTTTTCATCAGAGATGACCCATATTTAAACTCTTCTGAGCAATTGACTAGACAAGCATCCACACTAAGTTTGATGGTGATTGGGTAAAAAATGTGACCACTAGAGTGTTCACAAGGTTTTTCTATTTATAGCTCCTGTGACCTAGTTTTTCATCAGAGATGACCCATATTCGAACTCATCTGCGCAATTATCTAAACAAGCATCCTGATAAAGTTTGATGATGATTGAGTCAAAAATGTGACCACTAGAGTGTTCACAAGGTTTTTCTATTTTTAGCTCCTGTGACCTAGTTTTTCATCAGAGATGACCCATGTTCGAACTCATCTAAGCAATTGACTAGACAAGCATTCTGACCAAGTTTGATGATGATTGGTTCAAAAATGTGACCACTAGAGTGTTCACAAGGTTTTTCTATTTATAGCTCCTGTGACCTAGATTTTCATCGGAGATGACCCATGTTCGAACTCATCCAAGCAATTATCTAAACAAGCATTATGACAAAGGTTGATGATATTGGGTCAAAAATGTGACCAGTAGAGTGTTCACAAGGTTTTTCTACTTTTAGCTTCTTTGACCTAGTTTTCCATCCGAAATGACCCAGTTTCGAACTCATCCGAGCAATTGACTAAACAAGCATCCTGACAAAGTTTGATGATGATTGAGTCATAAGTGTGACCACTAGTGTGTTCATAAGCAATTGTGGACGTACGACGGACGACGGACATTCACCGATCCTAATAGCTCACCCTGAGCAAGCTCAGGTGAGCTAAAAACTCTCGTACATTAAACTTATTTTATATATGAATGCAAAATTCAGTGAATTTTACCGGTTTTCTTTCTTTTTTTCTTAAGAAATTATCACATACGACTTAGGAATTGTTCTTTTAATGACATGCAATAACGATTTAATCGCTGTTAATATTTGGCCGTTCATTTTTAGCGGCGTTAAATCGTCACAAAAAACCCCCACGTGTTTGGTACTCGAGAGACGATCTCACATAACCCTCGATCAAACATACCCTACAAACTCAAAATTTTTATATTAAAAATCTCTTAATTTTGTCTCTTGAATACCAATACCGTTGTTAGGTTAGTGCTTACTATTTCCACTTTAACTCATAATCATTTCAAATTTGAATGAAAAATCAAGAAAATTTAAGAAAAAATTAGCTGATTTATAAATTTTTGTTTGTTTTTAGATTGAATTTCCTTTCTTGGTTATGTAAAATAGAGAAATTGTTAAAATTTTGGTAAATTAAAGTGAATAATGCTTTGTAAGTAGACATTATCTCAATAGAAACCCATTGAATATCAGAGATAAATGAAAAATATCAATTGCATAATGCATAGTTTTTATATCGAGAAGATCAACACATTTCAAAATGTTAACATTATGCTGAATTATTTATATATACTATCAAATATAAACAAGTATACCGTTCTAGCCACTTAGAATATTAACAAGTTTAAAATAAAAAACAAATGTACAGAAATTAAACGCCTCCACTGCAATATCTGGCTTTAGTTTAATTCAGACTAGTCCAAACCGAATGTTTTAAAAATTTCTTTCAAATGCTTACATATGAACAGGCGCTTACATTATCAGGGTTATTTATTTAAAGGCTTACAAATGCTATTATTTTATTTTCAAAAAGCTGTTTATTTGTGTGTTTTGTAACAATTTTCACAAAAGTATACATTTTGCAATATAGCAAAAACATCTTGTTATTTTGCCATTAATACAGTAAAAGTAGTGATTAAGTATTTTGTATGGGAACAAAACACAACGTTGATCTTGTTAAATACAGACATAAAAAATAAGTGGCATAAATTCAAGAGGTATTATCTTAAGTTGAAAACATTTTAATAATGTGATGCTTGGAACCATTATAATTGTACATGAATGGATTGTATCTGGCAAAATTGATGCATCTATTGTTTCAAAAGTGTCCTAATCGGACGCCTTTAAATACAAAAGCATAGAGTTATTAAAAAAAACACGTGTTTACGTGACACGACACGCGATTTTCAGAAGAATAATTTGGAGAATCATGTTTAAAAATGTCAAGAAAACCTCAATTAGTTTTGATATCTTCAAAATCATATCTTTTTCAGTGTAAGATAAAGATGCTTTTATAATTTCTGTACCTTGAATAACAGCCATCTTTCATGACATAGTTTTGAAACAATGTATTTATTTGTTTTTAATTTTAGTTGGGAATGCCAAATATATTAGTTTTTGCATTGACTCGTTCTATGCGCATTACATCCTCATTTTAATCGGTATACTTCTAATCAGATAATATCTTTTTCTTGCTTTCTCTTTTCTGATGTCAGAATATTTCTTTCAATGCCGCTTCAAATCTCATTTCCTTTAATAATCTGCCATTAGTTTCTTATAATGGAATGCATTGAACTAGTGGCATAAAACCCTTATCAATAAAGGTGCAGTGTTTTGCAATTTAATAAGTACGTGATCTGAACACAAATGAAGAAATAACAGAGAAGGGATTATGCTAGCAGATAAAACGAACTGAGAGTGAAAAAAACAACATCTTTTTTTCAAAAGAAGTAGGAATAACTAGAAAATTTTGAATACGTTGAGCATGGTTCGAAGTGGATCCATATTGACTAGACAGTAATATTTAATAAGTGAATCTGGCATGTGTCTTTAACGCGCATATAAGTGGTCTAAAAAAGCATATTAAACACAATTTAAAATATAAAATCTTAATATCTATAAACCAAACATAATTTAAGAGTTTCGTAAACTGCTTGACTGTGAAAATTGTAAGAGTCTCACCAGCTTTGTTAAACAATTGTTTGATGTTAAAGTGATTTTCTACAGGTCTTCAAAATATTGCAGATACATATAGTAAATAAAAAACGAAATATCATATCGAAAATATTTTATAACAAGTAATAATAAAGTAATGTTAAAACGTTAGTGTATCTTATTCTATTTACAATTAAATTTAATACCTAATTAAACATTGCGCTATTATTTAGTAATTAAAAGATCAATAAGAAAGAGCTGCGTTCACAGGAAAACATTTCCTGACATACGGTACAATTTCGTTTTCGTGGTCAATGTTGATTATAATGAAATAATTATGAACTCATTCATTAGTTTATCCTCATAGCAAAGCAAAGCCAAAGGGGAATGTATTTCTTCCATAAAAACTTGTAATTAGGTTTTTCTCTTTAGAAAACAGGTAGATATCAATGTAAAACACAAAACTCGACGATTGCGAAAAACTATGAATCCTTCTATTCGGGTCAAATGTTTTGCCTTCAAGTATATTTATTACCTTGTCGTTGTATTACTTTAAACAATTCCATATAATTTAATTGCCTTCACTTTTCGTTTTCAACTGTAACTTTTGTTATATGTAATGAAATGCGTTAGTGCTTGATTTACCAAAAATATATTTTTCCTTACAGAATTAAGAATATTTAAGTTTAAACTTACTAATGGAATGTTGACTGAAAATGAACTAAGAGGTTAAAGCTTTTAGTAATTTATGTTTCAATTTTATGGATCTAATTGAATATCTAAATAGTAGAACATTCTATATTTACAACATTTGCTTCCAGACATTCTGCTTTTAAGCATTTGACTTTGAAACATTGAACAATATCCGGTCACGCACATTTTTAGTTTTACTTTGAAACAATTTATCTGATAGACATCGTTAATATGGAGCTGACACTTAAATCGATACTGAAAATTTTTCAAGACATTTCCTGGAATAATGAATGTTTTTCATAGACAATGAATCACTGATAATTGTGTATACACTTGCATCATTAAGGAGAAAAAACAACAACACCAAAAATAAAAACAAAAAACAAGCAAACAAACAAAACAAAACATCAATTTCATGAGCAGATAACTCAAAGCCAAGTGCACTGATATCTTATTTATTTCAAACAATTATGTTTTGTTATTTCATTCCTAGTTAGCATATAACTTTTAAAACAATTCTTATTAAACCCTTATTTCACCATCCTTCAATATGTCAACGTACTGAATTCTTATTTAAAAGGGCATATCTCGAAGGAAATTCCTAGCATTTTTCATAAGCAACAGTTACTATATAATAAAGAATTTTTCATAAAATTTCATACTGTTTCCTATATTTCGTTTTATGCTTCCAAACACGGATATTGATAAAGCTATAAGTGAGATAAGTAATTGTTTGATTTCCTGACAAATCATGTTCATAATTATTACTGTACAATGATTATATTGTTTAATTTCATTTCGACAATAAACATGTACGCAAAAGGTTTTCCTACATACATGTACACGTTATACATTTGAAATGACAATTTGACAGATCTGTTATTAATGGATACTGCAAAACCGGTTCTAGGAGGAGCGTGAGAGATGTCGCCCTTTACATGATATCGGATATCGTATGAAAACGACTAATTAAATACCAACAATTTTCCTTGCTTTCACTGCCAGAGTGGTTTGCCTTTTCCAAAATTGACAAATATCGAATACACTTCGAGACTTTAGAAACGCTTTAATTCATGTATAAAGATTAGTTCTACTACAGACAAAACAAACAAGTCATTATATTAAATTGAGTCGATTAAATATTTAAGGGTATTTTGAAAAATGATAAATAGATTGCACAAAAAAAGAATTGGTTTAAGAGCCATTTAAGTTGCACGTAGTTCAAAAGCTCGCCTTTTATATCAAATATAAAACTGATTCATTGGTGCCATTAAGTCGAGCTTATAAAAAAGACATTTAAAATCTGTAAAAGATATGTTGTTTCTATTTTCAAGAACCTTAGCCATGTGTTCATAGGGCAAAACATTTTTGTAATGGCAAAATTAAAAAAAGTTACATTCTTGGTTTGTTTTAGCCTGTATATGAACCTAAGTTGTATTTATAATTATAAGTGCAAACTACTGTCTAGGTTCACTATCACAGGCTTAAGCAGGTTCCTCTAGCTAAACAAGAAAATAATAAATAATGGTGAATCTCAGATGTGCACATATCCCGTTGTGCATGGAACTTCATTGTGACACCGTGTAAGGTAGCATGTTGTGTCCAAGTAAGTTATGTAGTTTACGTAACACAGACATTTGCTAAAAGACAAGCTCCAAATGCAAGCAACGTATCCTAACGATAATTATTACCTGTTCAAATATGAATGCTGAAACCATCCGACAATAAGAAGTTAAGATTAAAGGAAATACAATATCAAAACATAATAATATCCTGTTGAACGATATTCAGGTGTCAAAATTTTGGAGTAAAGTCAAGCAAGGCTTCAAATTCTCCTTTGTCAGTTTCCCGCGGTGTATTTTGGACGCGGAAGCCTGTCGCTTTGACCACACCATTATCAAGCATTGATTCAAGAATTGAAGAATATTGTGTGTTTAATAGTGCTTTAATACAAGAAGTATCTTTGAGTCGGCAGAGATGCGTTGCATGAGTTGCTTCAAAATGTTTCACAAAGTACCGATATTGATTTTCTCATTCTTTGAAAAGTATTGTGTCATATTTCAGTTTAGAATACATAGAATGATAGCATTTGTTAGAGAAACAAAGCCCCTTTCATAAACTTTTATTTTGTCAAATGTTGCAATAATGACATTTTTGTTGTTATTTTTGAGTGGAAATATGTTTTTTCAAAGACAACGTATACAATTTATTTATATATACTGCAATTCCATCTACACCATAATAATGGCAATTTATTAAAAAGGTCTTACAAAAGTTTTTCAATTTCAAAGCAGTTCATAAGCAGTTAAAAAAGATTGAACAAATATTTCAACTTGTTTTCATGCATTCATTTTCATTAAAAGAAGTAGAGTTAAAGTTAACTGGTTCATAATAGAAGGCCTGTAATACAATTAATAATAGCATTGCAAGTATATAGTATCATACATATCAATTAATCTGGAAATAAATACATTTATGAACAGCCAGTGAGGAATAACAAACTTAAAAATTGTGTTTAATGGCCATACCATACTATAAGGTACGACATCTTTTTATTATTTTACCAAACGAAATAAAACATGTGCAAATAATAGTACATACATCAATTTTATGCAAATTAATACAATGTAGAAAATACACAGTCATGTAGAAATATCAATAAATTGAATTCTACCATAAAGTAAGAAATGTGAGGGTTTCGTAAGAATAACTTACATATTATCATTACAATTGTTACCAAAAAGTACTGCATATATGCAAAAGTATATACATGTATTGGATTTCTTTCTATAACATGACATCTTCTATATAGTTTTAAAAACAATCAATGAAATATGTGGGTTACAATGAGACCCTTAAACTTTTTGTTGTTGTGAAGAGGGTAAAAAAAGGGTTATTATCCGTTTAGCCATTTCTACGGATGCTAAAACCCATACCTTCTGTTGCGGCTCATAAAATTCACTGAAGCTATTCGGCATAGCTTATATTTATGAACAGCCATGTGAGGAATAACAAACTATCAAATTGTGTTTAATGACCATACCATACTATAAGGTATGGCACCTATTTATTATTTTACCAAACACTACTTAGACAATTGCAAAGAATAGTACATACGAATTAATACAAGTTAATACAATGTAGAAAATACACATGTAGAAATATTAATGAATTTAATTCAACTATAATAGTAAGAAATGTGAGGGTTTCGTGAGAAAAACGTCATAAAAGCTAGAATAAGGCTAGATTTTCCCCGCATATCACTACATAGGAGAGAAGACCAGGGTTAATGATCTTGACAAGCCTAACCAATAAAGGCCTCCTTCTACAGAGAGTTCTAGAGAGTATAATTTTGTAAATATCTGGCAAATCAATCTATCTAAAGCAATACAAAATCTATGTACAGAATAAACATAATAAGTCACTTTTTCACAATAAAGACCTTGAAAGGTATGTACACATGTCTACTTTAACTTAGAAGCACAATGATTTGTCCTCGTCTGTCCAACATTTTTTACTTCCTCTTTTTTGGGAAGTTTTTTTTTTTTTAACTAGTCTTGCATTTCTTGATGTAAGATCCTCACTTATCACATGCCCATAATTCATAAATTTCTTCCTGGTCGCAATGACCTTGAGTTTATGTGACATGTTTATACATGTGCAAATAACAGACCTATTGCAGTCGGCATTCTGTGTGCAATATCGATGTTGATAAAGCCAATAAAGGACATGTTCAAGTTTAATGTTTTATCTTCTAATAAATAAATTGAAAACACATTAGACGCCCGCCTAGAGGGACTTGTCAGTGAAGACCTTGTTGCTTGAAAACACTGACAAGAAGACATAAGTGAAGATCAAGGCGATCTGGATAAAGTATATGAGCAATCAATGTCAGTGCAAAATTAAAGACATATCAGGCCTAATTAAAGGCAATTACTAAAAAATCTCTTTTCAAATGTAAAATAAACATATTTTTAATACACATTAAATTTTTTTAAACGTTTTGAACTACACACTACAACAAAACACATTATGATTACATAGTGATATTAAAACAACTGGAGTTTTTTTTAAAGAAAGAACGACAATAACTTGACAAGTAATTGGAATCGCAGCTTCCCAACATAGTTTATACATTCACTTATTCATATTAGGCATCATTCACTTATTCAAATTAGATATATTCAGGAAGATTTACTAGATTTCAATATTTTTTTACAATAGAAGTTATTTACCCAAAGATGAGCAAAGTACTATATCTTTAAAAACCTCACATGGAGATAAATATCTTAAAAAATCAGAAAGACATATGAAGGTTGAAACACCAAAGGTACTCGTAATAAAGGATATTGAAAAATCTTTTAAAAAGGGACAAGGATAAAAGAAAGAAAAACTAGAAATGTGTCTACAGGACGCGGGCGTCCCCCACACTCCACTGTTTTGTCAATCTTATGACTCTATGTCAAATATTTGTTCAAATATTTTTTCTTAATCATGGCAATAACTCTAGAAATACTAAATATATCCATACAAAAATACCCAGGTGCACAACTACACATGCTGATCAACATTCCTGTAAAGTTTCATGACTCTAGGTCAAAAACTTTTTGAGCTACGTGCGACACAAAATGCGAACGGACGGACGGAAGGACGGACGCACACGGACAAGGGTAAATCTGCATCCCCCCCCCTAAAGTGAGGGCACAAAAAAACCACAATAGAGTTAAGTGCAATGAACTTCACATGAATGGACTTGTGCATAATACCAGGAGAAATATAATTCTCAAAACTAATGAAGATTTGTCAATATTGCTAGTTCCAGAAAGCATTATTTGCAAAGATATTACCTAATTTACATTTCATCGTATTCTTTGGTGTTTGAAAATTGTTTTAGAAGCATAAATTATATACATATATAAAATAACACTTAAGTGTGGTTGTAACCTCAGTTACAACATACATGATCTTTAATTGTTAACACTTTGGTACTCCACGTAATAGAAAGAGCATCGAAACACGAGGCTATCTGAATTGTACGAGGGGCGTAGCCCCCGGATATTAATCAGATTGCCATTTGATGTTCTTTCTCTTTTGTATCATAGTTAAACATAAAAACACGTTCCCCGTTTCACAATATGAAACCCAAGCAAAAAGAAACCAATGAACCAGCGTCTGAATATGATATTTCTGTCGCTTGTCTTTGCTCTGCCGTCACAATAAGTAAAAATGAACCAATCAATGGGCAACTGGAGTTCGGGTAACTTATACCTGCACTCTAGTTAACGCACTGTGCATGTATATGTAAACGATTTAACTCTGACACATTTTCAAAGGAAAGGTCCTCAAAATTTGATACAAATGTTGTATAGCGTTTATTCGGGTCTATCGTATAACACCAGGGTTCGTTGCCTTCATAATCAGGATTACGACAATTGTTTTCGGCAGCAGTAAAACTTGCATCTGGGAAATCATTTGATAACTACTTGGGTGTGTCGGGGGGCTGCGTCCTGTGAACGTTGTCTTTGCCTTGTTGATTTTTAGTCTTGTTTTTTGAGTCCATAGGATGACTATGTGGACTTTGTTCGTCCCATCTTTGACATTTTTTACCGTTCCATGTAGTGTTTTTTGTACCATCGTTCAAGTGTGAGGACCCCGGATTATAGCACCCGCTATTTGCTGAAACAAATCAAAAGCATAGGTAATATTTCAGTTACAAATATCTGTTGATGATATGACCCAGTTTGCATAGTTTTAAGCGAATAAAAACCGAGTTTCAAGATGATGGTTATTTTGCTTGCAAATATTCATAAGTGCTTAGCCATATAAGCTGTAAATATCTTTATATTATAAGAGCAAATTTACAATATTACATCGATTTTTGTATTAGAATGAATATCGAAATTAAAATGTGTTAACTTGGGGGTTTTAATACACAATTCCAGATGTAGATTTGAATTTTGATTTCAATTGACCTATATTTCAATATAAATCCGATCTTTCATTAATAGTTATAAATATTATTAGTCCTCTTTATTTTGTGCTTTTATACTCAGTGGTGCGATAAAGGGCCGTGAAGGCCCTCTTGTCTTTAAATATATACTAGTCAACTTTTGCTATGCACCATAATTATGTTTGAGTGTGAATAGTTTTTGGCATACTTATTGTTAACGCCATACGAAAGGTTTTTTGATGTTGATTTACTGTTTTATCAATTCAGCTGAAGGACGAATTTAACCCTGTAAATGTGTTTTACACTGATTTTGTGCTAGAAAAGAGAATAACCCCCTCTTTGAAGATTTAAGAACATGCAGCGTGATTTCCAAACTTGTTAAATTGGATTTTTTTTGTTTCCACGTTTAGGATTATACCGTGTACGGACTATCAATGACAGCTTGACAGCGCCTTCTCATATTCCCTTTTAGATTTCTGGTTGTTCTAACGGGTATGACTACCCATTCTTGGACATTCATGGCTCCAAGCTCCTGGATGGTTCTAACATGCAGCTCCTTCCACATGTGTTCTATTGATTTTAAGTCAGCTAAGCGAGCTGGCCAGTCCATGAGCTCAATAGACTCCCATTCTCGGTAGTCCTGGACCACCCTGGCCCTATGAGGGCGAGCATTATCGTCCATTACAATAAACTGATCGCCGACTGCCCCAGCATACAACCTAACCTGGTTGTCTTTGATGTCGTCTATGTTTCACTAACCTGTCAGGGTGCCTCTATTTAGCACAACCAGGTTGGTTTGTCCATCCCAGGTGATGCATCCCCACACCATAACTGACCACCTCCGTAGCGATTATGCTCAGCAATATTTGAGCCTGAAAACGTTCACCTCGTCTTCTCCAGACTCTTGCAAGCCTGTGAAGTCTAGACAGAACTTAGACCCATCAGTGAACAGAACCTGTCTCAAGTGTTGCATGGTCAACCATGTATGATCCATGGTCCACTCTTAACGGGCCTAGCGATGTCGTCGCGTCAAGGGGATACGAATGCAAGGTCCATTTCAAAGAGACGTTGCTATCGAAAACCTTGTACGACCAAAAACCGATGCTGAGCTGGTGATTTGACCCTTTGTCAACCTCCAGCATGCCTCCTAGCGGGTGTACCATGTATACGGTATCTCTCCGATGCTCTGGTGATGACTGTGATGTACAAAAGACATGTAATTGTACACCCCATCAAAACATGAAAATATTGGAATGCATGCTTTCCATGCTACCTAGACGAGTTGTAACGGATTAGCCAACACGGATTCATATTAGTGGACTATCTCGAAACATTGCTGAATCAAATTTTAAAAAATTGGAAAAGAAATCTGATTTATATTTGTGACAATATAAAAATTAACTTATGGTGCTTCGCAAAAGTCGAGTATTATAGTAAACACTAAAAAAAATCTTTGATTCAGCGAATAAATACATTCTCATTCTGTTCCTATTCTATGTTCTATATTGTGGTGGCATAGCATTTTCTTACAAATACAATCTTGTTTTACAATACAACTGCGCTGCAGAAGTAATCTTTTTTGTTAACACTTTTAACATGTGTATGTCAAAAGAAAGCAATACATATACAATTATTGTATACAACCATACAGTCACTGTGTACGTAAGTGTCATGTTTGCTATGATGTTTCAAATGTAAGTCTAGTTAGCAAAATGTTATCATTTACTTTTTTTCAGTTCATTGATATTGTTAATAAAATCAAGCCTTATTTTCAATACAATGTTTATGTGATCGTTGATATCACTGTTTAATATTGTGATGTATAAAACATTTAACAGGACCCTTGATTGAAAATAAACGTAATTCTGTTATATTCTATCTTTATTGAACAAAAGCTGTAGAAACGCCGATTCCAATATAATATAGTTACGTCACGTGACGCAACATGATCATATAACCATTTAAGAAAATGCAGCCAGAACTTGTATTATTTTAATCAATTTCAACAATTCTAACTTAATCATTTATTCTTTAACCAGTGTACGTAGTTCCATAATCTGAGCACGATAAACAGAAGTTTCTTTATATTTATTTTAAGTACGGAACAGTCCATCTTAATACTTGATAGGTAAATGAAATATTGCACGTAATATTGCACGTCTTAATGATTGTATGTTATAAGTGTAAAAGTAAGTAATAAATGTCACAATAGCTCAATCGGTAGAGCACTTAGTTAAGAAGGAACCTACTCATAACAGGCTTCAAAAATTTATTATCATTATTCAATGTAATAATTTGGTCAATAACTTGCAGTTTAACTATGTTTACCTGAGTTAATATTTTAAATGGACTATGCTTGTATTTTTAGAACAGACGAAAGTTCTGTTTATCGTGCTCGGACTATAACAATTAAATTTATTTACATTGATATTTTTGAATAGTTAAAATAAACATATTTTACGTTTTGGGCAGGATGTACACTTTGGTACTGCACATGTTGTTAAGCGTTCATCCGGGTCCATCGTATAACACCAGGGTTCGTTGCCATCATAATCAGGATTACGACAATAGTTTTCGGCAGCAGTTAAATTTGCATCCGGGAAATCACGTAAAAGGCTCATAGAATGGTTATGTGGACTTTGCTCGTCCCACCTTTGACATTTTTTACCGTTCAATGTAGTGTTTTTGGTACCTTTGTACAAATATGATGACTCCGGGCAATAACATCCGATATTTACTAAAACAGATAATTGTTATATTATGATTTTTAAATGTTATTTCTGGGACGTGATAAAAAAGTGCAAGCAATTAACGGCCGGCTAGATAAGCGTTCTTATGTTTGCGATCAGTATGCAAGATTGTGAACATATATAACCAGAGGGTTATATAGTATAAAGACGTTTATACCCAGCCAACTATCATGCATAGTATACTAAATTACGATTATCTAATTTAAATCGACGCTACAAATATGTGTTATAATTAAGTTGTATATTAAAAGCAAAAAAGATTTTTGACTGAATATATGGCCGCCAGACGAGGGTTATATATTGCAAACAACCGTTTATATGCGGCCATATAAAATGCCAAACATAACATATTTATATCAAAATCAACAATATAACAAGCATCTTTGTTCAAGAAAAAAAGTTGAGATTTCTTAATAAATTGACAGCCGCCGTGTATATAAAATTATATAAAAGTCACGATTATTCAATGTAAAGCGACGTTACAAACATGCAGTTTTATAAAATTCAATAGAACTGCTTTTTACACGTGAAAGCCATAGTATATATTCAAATAAAGGGACGCATGACGTAAAAAATATTTCTATAAATACCAGTAGAGTTATTAAACAGTGAAATTTTGCAGAGAAAATAAAGCTTAAGACAAATTACGAATTGGGGAACACGTAGCATCGGTGTTCGTCCAAACACCATTGTTGCACGTCCTCGTGCTGTGAACGGAAGTGATTTCATAGTCTTCTATACATGTATACACTGCAATAGATCCATATGTGCTTGTTGGTGCTGTCACATACCCGTTTGGTATATTGTCCAATTTACCACAATCTTAAAAATAAAAAAAATGAGGATAGTTGTTTCGTAAACGTTTTTACCATTTTACACACACACATATATAAATACATTGTACTAACATGAATGCCGTAACCTGTCCAAATGTTTATTGTTAATATTTTCACATAACATACATACAACTTACAGTACTTCAAAAATCACATAAGTCTATAATTGTATAAAAGTATGTTTTAATTTATACAACTTTTAAATTCCAAAATGTAAGAAGAATCTACATATAATATTGCAGTTTACTGCATAAAATGCTCCAGACAGAGAACTGATCAATTAAACAAATTATGAATCATTTTTGTTATTATCATAATGCCATAATATTCAGATGAATAATATGACCTAAGCTGTATCATGAACCACAAAGTTGCTTTTACATGTTTCCTTATTTTAAGTTGATAATACAATAATTTTAAGTGTGTTTATTTGGTTATTCACCCTCGCCACCGAAATGAACCGTATAGGCGAGCATTATAACTTTAATTGTTTTGAAACCTTTATTTATAATGCGTCAGTCTTGAATGATATCTTTTAAAATGTCCACTATTGCATTACTCTGTGATGTATTGATATCGCATTGCAAAAGCTTTAAACAATCACGTAATTTAATTCTATTTTTTTTGAGAACAAGAAGCAACAAAAAAGGAACTTCCATGATTATGTGTAACGTTCATATGATATGAAGAAAATAAATCAGATAATAGATAAAAACCAATATTACTGAAATTTACTGTCAGTTGAGAACAATAATAGAACAGTAAAGTAAATGTACAGAGTAAATAATTTACTGGACAAGCCAGCGATCTAATCTGTAAAAAGCGTTAAGCCTGATTTGTTACTTTTCAGTTCATTTGTTTTACATGAATAAATAATAAATTCCATTTTGAATTAGACTTTTGTTCATGCTTTGATTGTTCCCTACTGAAGCTAAATGTATTTGAAATTCATAATTATTATGTTATAGATCATCCGAGTAATGATTTTAATTAAAACATATCTTAATTAGTTCAATGATCAACATTTTTTTGTCCAATCACATTGTACTATATTTCAAATTTCTGCTTAGTCTAACTTTGGTTAATGTGTACTTACTAAATAAAATTTACTTAATCAGTCATCTAACCAGTCTAATAATGCTTTATATTAGGGAGGGTTTGCACTTTGAATTGTAAAATATTTAGTTAGGCGGAATTTCAACTCAACACTTTGGCTTCAAAACAATGCCAACGTAAAAAAATAGGCAAGGTCAGGTGTTTCTAAATGTGAGGATACAATCAAATGTCTGTTATAAATTGCTGACTGTTTTAAACTTTATTTTTAAAGTAACCAAAACATTATTTTCTTTCAGTTGATAGGAATGAACTGCATTAACAATCCTTGATATTAAGAATACAATGATTACATTTTTTGACTGGAAAACTCATTGTAAATGGACTCTCTCCACCTGTTCACAGAAAAATAAAAAGAGTGAACTATTTTTCAAATAAGCAAATCAATAGGGATTTTAAATGTGAGTAAATAACTTGGAGCTTATAACGAATTTGGATCAATTAATAATTTCTAATGACTGTATTTTTCTCACATTTTCCATTTATCTTAGAAGGATGTAGACATTTCATTAACTCCATTGTTTTTACCTAATTCCATCATTTTCCTCGCTGTTTTTTCACATATTTTATAGAAACACGATAGTCTTACTGTAGATAAAGGTATATATTCTGTGGCATTTCAGTTAAAAATGTGCCTGATTTGTATGTTGAAAGGGCCATTTATTTAGCTTATCTAAATGTCACGGGGGAGGAAGTGTTACACGAAGGATGGAGTTCTTATGATAACTTGTTTGGAGTTCTTATGATAACTGTCTCGGAGTTCCTGGAAAACGTTACGGATTTCTATGGAAAACCTTTCAATAGACTTGGAGGAAACACATGAAAAATGGTAAGTTTTGCCTTTAAATGGGGAGTTTGAGGTGCTAAATTAAACCTTGATAATTAAGCTAGCCCTACATATTGTATTATGTTTCAGAAAAACCTTTTAGACCATTTTTCATCGCCTTTTTTAAAATAATCTGGTAGTTTTGAGTAAAATTTCCAAATAACTTGCTCATTTGTACATATTAACATTTTCATTTGTGACCTTCTTTATTGTTTTACCTAATTACCTAAATATAATGGAGATTTGCAAACATATAGCCCAGGTTAATGAATTTATACCCGATTTTTCAAATGTCACGGAGTTCTTGTGATAACTCAAAATATGTTCCAGAGTTCTTATGATAACTTTTGTTACTGCCAGTGTGTTTCTTGACTTAATTACGGCACGTTTAAGCGTATTTTATTTGTCAATAAGTGTGTAAATCATTAAGGAGCATAGTACGCTTATCATTTGCACAAATATTTGGTTATATAACGTTGGTTTAGAGTGTATTTCATTTCAAGAGATATTTTTCTCACCTCCGTTTCTTGTGTTTGTTTGGGTTTTTATGTGTTTCTTTGTTTTTTGTTGCTGTCTTTTTGTATTTTTTATTTATTGGAATGACTTTAAACATACTTGATGTAGAGCATTGACTTAGAGGATAAAAATGCGCTTTGAATTTAATACTCAAGCATGATTTCCTCATGTACATATTATTCCTGGCAGTTTTAGAGAACATTAAGTAACTATGCTATCGCAGTATCGGTCTGCGGAATTAAAATATATGTAAATGGTTTGTAGCAAAATAGGAATTAATATGCACTACCTTTATCAAAATTTAATGAGGTGGGTGTCATCTTTAGGTATTCAACGGATATTTTACTTTCTAAAAGGTATCATTTTTGTCATAGAAATGTATAAAGTTCTATGACAATACAAAGAAAGTAAGTCTTTGATAAGATATGTGAGTCACCGTTAGCTTCATGCCGTTTATCGACCATGTTCCTTTCTCTATTTAATCCAAAGTAGCATCACGTGACGTACATAAATCTCCATATTTCGGAAAATTATTGCATACATTTTTCCTACAAAAGTTGAAGTCCTACGGGCATTCCACCTATATAATCCTAGTTGTGGAAACTTTGCAACAACTTTTGCTGTAATTGATATCAAAAATAAATCGTTCGAACCCGTAGGGCACGTGCAAATCTGTAGTAGAGATCGGTAGTGATCGGTTGATTTTTTTATATATAAAAAGATCATACATTTCGGGTGCACGGGTGTTAAGGATATCCCGGTTATATACTTGTTGTTAATGATATAAAATGATACAAATTACTTTTCCACTTCTTGCTTGAGGAAAGCCTAAATATGAGCCGTGTCACGACAAAACCAACATAATGGGTTTGTGACCAGCATGGATCCAGACCAGCCTGTGCATTTACGCAGTCTGATCAGGATCCATGCTGTTCGCTATCAGTTTCTCTACTTGTAATAGAGTTGGTAAGCGAAAGCATGGATCCTGATCAGACTGTGCGGAGGCGCAGGCTGGTCTGGATCAATGCTGGTCGCAAACGCACTGTGTTGGTTTTGTCATGGCGCGGCTCATATATATTGTCTCCTTAAGAAAGTCGGTTGCTTTAAACATGTAACTGAGAAATAAGTGTAAGTTTTTAACAATTTTTGCTTGGCGGCTTAAGACATGTTACTGCTAAATACAGGGGACCGCTGATACAGGTTTTTTCTGAAGATAGCTTATCACCTGCTTATCCTTTGTAGACTGTACACCAAAACAGTTTCAAATAAAAGATTTGGGGTTATTTACCGATAATTTATTTTTTAGAAGTGCAAACTGTTGGCTGCTGTATGTTTCATTATACACTTGTATGCAACTTTTATAACTTTGGAAGAATTAAGTGATTGCTTACAATATCCTTCATCATATAAGTTAAGATTATGTTGTTTTTTTCAGGAACGATAAACTCATGAAAGTTAAATCTAACAAGGAGAGATAACTTCTTTTTACATTTAAGGAAAATTACCCTTATTACAGACTGTACTTAGCACAAAAGGCTAATGAATACGCTAAGATTATCTTGTTTTTTTTGTGTTAATAGTAATAATCTCGCTCTCTACGCAAAGTTATGGTAACGTTTCAGTGCCTATTTTAGAATTGTTCTCTCTGGAGGATTATGATATATTCATGTATATAATGGTGATTTTTAAAATAATGTTATTGATAATATATTAGCTTTTTTTTGTATAAATACCGCTGAATGACTGGTATGCACATACATGAACAACGAATGTAGCTTTAAAACTAAAAACGAAAAAAGTTAAAAATTATTCATTCATTTTTTTGACAAGGATTATCCGACAGTGAGTTCGAGCTACGACGGAAGGGGTTCGACATATCCGAATTGGAGTGAACGATGTTTAACTGTAGATAGGTTTAACATTAAAACATAAAAGAGACACACAATTACTTTATGTACATATTGAAAACTTTATGAAAAAAGAATCTGCCGTGCTTGTTAAATGATTCAGTCTCGATGTATTTATTTTTCAGGAGATGATACACGTGTCTTTCCAAGACGAAACGGAAATGTCGATGAACCTATCCGTTGAAAGTATTGATGATAATAACAATGCAACAGGTCTCAACATGGATGATCCACTAACAAGTACACCAAAGTCAAACCGCCGTCCAATGTCCGTTGAAGAGAGTTTTATGCCCGTAGAAGAAACTCTAATGTCAGCTGGAGAAAGTCAGATGCCAGCTGAAGATGATCTTATATTGACTGATGAAGGTCTAGTGACAGCTGAAGAAAGTATAATGTCAGCTCAAGAAAGTATAATGTCGTCTGAAGAAGGTCTGGTGACAGTAGAAGGTCTGTTGTCTACTAGTGAGTGTCTTATGTCAGCCGAGGAAGGTGTAATGCCTGTTGTTGAAAATGTAATGCCTCACGGGTCAAGGAATGTAGAGGAATGTTTAATGCCTGTCGCCATGGTTACCGAAGACACATCCTATTCTACTAATTTGTTGAAGTGTAAGATTTGCAACTTCCAGACCAAATTTAAGGGAAATTTGTCGCGGCATGTTACAAGGAAACATGCTCTTAAAAGATTCAGTTGTGACATTTGTAACAAGTCGTTTGGATACAATTATATCCTCTCTGAACACCGAAGATCATCTCACCAGGAGGAACGTTTTCTCTGTGAATATTGTTCTAAACCGTTCTTAACACGCAGCGGACTAATATGTCATAAAAAGTTACACCATGCCCAATCACCTTACAATTGCCCGATATGCGATAAACAGATTTTAAAGAAAGCACATTTTGATGGACATATGAATAGCCACAAGAATGAAGCGAAATATGAATGTACAACTTGCAAGAAGCGTTTTTTCTACAAAACAAGTTTAGATAAACATATGAAATCTTGCTCGGGCATTTCAGACAGATATACATGTTTGATTTGTTCAAAGGTGTTCAGGTGTCCATCATCCTTAAAGGACCATACTCAGGCTGTCCATGAAAAGATTGATTTTCAGTGTCCATGTGGGAAGACATACAAGTGGCGTACAGCCTTAGCAAGGCACCAAAAGAAATGTGCAAAACGTTAAATTGTTATTTTGCTCCTTCTCCGCGTTATAATTCTAAGTTTCTTCACAGTTATTTTTATCGTTTTTATGTTTACCATGTTTACCAATGGGGGCGACGAGGTATCACTATGGGACAGTTGCATAGTTCTTAAGTAAAAATATGCTACCATGAAAAAATAAACACTAACACTGAAACATTTTCTTTGAAGATTTCATTCTGCGTTGACATTTCACGGGTCATTCAGTAAGACGTGTATTAAAGTAAAAGATTAAACAATAAATGTAAAATCCTTACATTGAACATGTCGAATTTGAGAAAATTATAATTCTTATTAATGTTTGTTTTTCATATTGATCCTGTTGTAAATTGTGTGATATTTTCGTTTGTATTGTTGCAATCAGTAATTAGGGCTCTATACATGATATTATGTATTTATTATACTAATCAATAATTCTTGTATTTTATTGTGATCTGTCAAGAAGTGCAGTTATCACAATTATTTGTATTGATAATTAGGATTTGTTTTAGTTTTAACTGAATCATAAACTAAAATCATGTTATGCTTAATTCATTTGGCGATAGAGATTGGTTTACGTTTGCTAAGGTTAGATAAAAATCTTTGTACATTTACAAATTATTGTAATTAATATAAGCGAGCATCTTGATAATACCTGAAATATTTGCGAATGTCAACATTCTGAATAAAACTGTTCTTTTATTTTCAGTTTGTTTTTCAATTAAACTTTTGTTTACACGCATGGAGGAATTTTAATGAAAATCAGTAGAAATGTTTATCACTATGAGAATATGTATCATGTGCATGAACTAGGTTTCGAGGTTAAAGTCACACTGAGAGGTTATTGAAATAACTGTTTATGCACAGTTTTGGTTGGTGTATTTACTCTTTTTATTTTTTGTATAGGGCTTTCTGTAGTATTTTTGGTAAGTACGTGTAGCATCCCACTTTCTTCCTGATAGGATATTCTGGATTCGTCCTGTCCAATGTCTTCTCCAGATATACTGAATGTTCGAGTTTTAATTTTGCCACAAGGCCTCATTGTTGCAAACGCAACTTTTCTTTTAGGGTGCATATGATATGACGAACTGTTTCGAACGGTGTCAGGAACCGTTTGTGGCAGTATTTGCATCTGACAGCCGAATCCTGAAAAAATGACAGTTATCTAAAAATTTACGTGACAAAATTACTTACACACCAAGCTATATACCGCATATTAACTTAACGTTGTCATCATATTAACGATACTGTATGTATGTCTATTATGCGAAGAAATATTGCCTTCACAAGAAAAATGTAGTTGCTGTAAATTCAGCGTTAACATTTCAAAGGAAATTTATGACATAAAACTAAAGTTGACGAACAGGATACAAAGAAACATTTAGTGCATTCGTTCTGTTTCATAATGTCAATATGAATTCGCAAAAATATCTAAAACACGCTCAAAACTAACATTATATAACCAATTTTTGTGTTAAGGCTGAGCGTATTACGTTTTCTGATGATTTACACACTTATTGACAAATAAAATACGCTTAAACGTGTCGTAATTAAGCCAAGAAACACACTGGCAGTAACAAAAGTTATCATAAGAACTCCGGAACATATTTTGAGTTATCACAAGAACTCCGTGACATTTGAAAAATCGGGTATAAATTCATTAACCTGGGCTATATGTTTGCAAATCTCCATTACATTTAGGTAATTAGGTAAAACAATAAAGAAGGTCACAAATGAAAATGTTAATATGTACAAATGAGCAAGTTATTTGGAAATTTTACTCAAAACTACCAGATTGTTTTAAAAAAGGCGATGAAAAATGGTCTAAAAGGGTTTTCTGAAACATAATACAATATGTAGGGCTAGCTTAAATATCAAGGTTTAATTTAGCACCTCAAACTCCCCATTTAAAGGCAAAACTTACCATTTTTCATGTGTTTCCTCCAAGTCTATTGAAAGGTTTTCCATAGAAATCCGTAACGTTTTCCAGGAACTCCGAGACAGTTATCATAAGAACTCCAAACAAGTTATCATAAGAACTCCATCTTTCGTGTAACACTTCCTCCCCCGTGAATGTGACATGTTAGAAACTTGACAAGGTGTAGACATCTTGTAGAGCGAAAGGGCGGAACTATCGGTGATTTAGAGAAATACCTTGATTTTGGTTGAAAAAAAAAGAACCTACATTTCGGCTGCATCAGCCATTTTGTTTGTTTGGGTATCGAACGGCGTGATACTCCCCCTTGTTAAAAAGTTTAATAATACGTACTGACAAAATAATTGGTCGCCTGCCTTCGGCTAGCTTGACCAAATATTTTTGTTAATACGTATTATTAAACACTCACCTATACATATATATTTATGTCCAATGATTATGCTGGGTGTTTGGACACCAGTTCCTGCACTTTTCAGCCACTGAATAAGTCACATTCCCAGCCACCTATTCAGCCATATGATTTGCTTAAATTTTTGATAATTATTTTCACAATATACATATTTTTTACCCTTCCAGATTTTCTCCCCCTTTTTGATTAGATATTTATCCGCCGAAAGAAATTGATATTACCGGGCCAGACGGGTAATATACACACTAAATTTCCCCGTTGGGTACCCCAAGTTGTAAACAAAATGCGCTGTGGCGATGCGCGCACGGTTCGATAATACGCGGTGTAAATTCCGTTATACAAGCATTTTTAATTGTCAAATAAATAGTATTTATCAGTAATGTTAAATATTCTCATCAGTATTGAAAACAAATATGGCCTCGTCAAAGCTTCATAAACGTTACAATAAATAGTCTTCAACAGACTACTCATTTTCTCTTGTTTACATTCCTAAGGTTCCAAAGCAAATACGTCATGTATTTATGTGACGTCATGTTGTGGTGAAGGGGTACCCAAAAGGGAATCTTATTTAGACGTTTCATTTGAAACAACAATAATTTATTTTAACATCGTCTTACTCGGCAGGGAAAGGGTAATAAAATCATTATTTTGGTTTTGGAGTGATATATGTGAATATATAATAGATAAAATATCAATAGATATAAAATCTTAGCAGGTAATATATCCACATATATCACTCCAGAACCAAAATAACATATATTAATATATACATACATCTTTTCTTTTTATCTTAAAAAGTCTTTTTAGAATGATTATAATATATCTTCATAAAATTCCCTTGTATAACTACAATATATCAGAATAATATATCACTACGGATGAACACTCATTTCGACTGTGAAATACTATAATACATTTATACAAATACAAAGTGTGGGGTGGCACAACTCGTCGGACTTGTATCTAAGGATCTCTGTTTGCGTTGCTTCAAACAAACCGTTATGTCCACGGTAAAATGTGGAAGGATGTGGCCCTACAAAGAGCTGCTGCTCCCGGAAGAGGTGCCGTTCCTCCTATTGTCTACTGCGTTCAAGAAGCGAAGAACTGGGTCCCAGAGAAGATAAACGACGAAATACGGCATGAGAAGACCTCCGTTGCGGCTCTAGGTCAGCGACGTTGCAGGCGAACAAAGTCCTCCGTTGCAGGCTCTACGACCAGCGACGTAACAGGCCGATAGTCTGGGACATATGGCAAAGCCGGCGCCCAGTATAAATAAAACTAACGACACACACATACACTTGACGTCATATATCTATGCAAACACGAGCATTCACAAACAACAATAATTTTATTTAAAATGTACGTTACCTTCATTAACGCACAGAAAGTCGCTGTTACCACGTGGCAAACATAATTCATCTGCCTTACAATCATGATTTGAACATCCACGTGCCAAAGTCTGAAGAAAATATAAAGTAAAAACAACAACAAGAAGAAGTATCTTTAAAAAAGTTGCATACGGTCGAAGTAAAACTGGTTAATTTAAGTTTTCTCGTTATTTTGTTCACGGTATATAAATAATTCAGTAAGTTCTTGTGTAAAATAAACTCAGCAAGTTCTTCTGCTGTTCACTACAAAATGTATTGAGATCTAAACACTGTGTAACATGTTTTGTGGGAGGATGTTTGGTTGAACAGAACTTAAATATTTGATCAATTTACTATCCAGTACATTTTACAAAGGTATTTAAAATTTATAACATTATATTTTAAAATGGCAAGAACTATCGTTTAAATTCTATTTTAGAATGACCAACCAGATTTTGTAATTTTAAAATGACCAATGAAATATTTTTTGTATTCCTTTCTTTCCTGTACATTTTAAAGGAAGTCCAACTGACTTCAGACGGCCTTCGACTGAAAGAATAAACACAATGAATAGATCATCTATTATATTAGACTGAAATAAAAACAACGACTGAACTAGACAGTGGATATTGAAATGTTAGCTATGGTATCTGTTCACAATTTTTGTGTCCATGGATCCGGTTTTTATCAATTAATCCCTTCGATTTACAGCAAAAAAATAAATTCGGAAGCAAGAATTCCTTCCTATTCTATTATGTAAAGATATATATTGGTTTACTCTTCGGGGATTCGCAGCATGTCATATAATGAATGAGAACGGGAACACATTTCATGCGTAAAAGCAGTAGACAAAGCAAAAAATAAACTTAAATTTGGTAATTTATTTCTTATTTTTGTATCTTCTTCAGGAAATAACTAATTATTCTGTAGTACACAACGGTTTATGTATGTACATCATTTTGAAATTGTCTTTTCCGTAGATTATTTCAGGTAAATTAATAGCTCCTTTCTTTTTTAATGTTCAATTATATTTGTTAACGCGTTTAACAAAAAAATCCTGAAGTCTTAGTATTTTTGAAATTCATCCCAAATTTTTCATTCCAGTGTGTTTTCTACTTTCAGTATTTATCTGGGACTTAAAATATAGCACCTAAAGTCCCTGGTATCATAAGAAACCATTTTTCTTAATTTGACATGAAAAAAAATGCGTGTAATATTACTATATTAGTCCCTTTTGCTACTATTTTTATATATACTGTTTGTATATTTGTTACAATTACATTAATAAAGACTTTGTTCATTTCATTTTGACTACAGTAACTGTTTTGTATGTTTAAAAGAAAATACATTTAATATTCTTTTCTCTAGCAAGTCTACCAAAGTTCACGATGAACAATGTCTTTCGTCCGCCCATTCATCTATGATATAAATGTACAATTTTGGTAAAATCCAATTAACCATTGAAAGGTTTATAAGAATATCTGTTCATCATCACATGCTACATTTCTTGCCTGGACACCATTTGATGTTTTGCATCAATGCCTTTCTAGTTATAACATGATATACCATTTGTAACATGTAACGGACATTTTGAAAAATAAAGTCAGTGAAAGTTTTTGTTTTGGCTTATTTACAAATGGATATTTATATTTCTTATCATGATTAGTTGTTGATATTTGTAGAAAATGAGTAGCACTATAGGCATGTTTTACATATTTGATATTTTTTTATCTGATCTTATATTTTTATTGTGGTGACACAAACACATAACATTTCATGTCACATTACATTTACAAGTCCTGTAAGTCTTGCTTGTATTGGAATTACTTTCCTTACCAGGTAGGCATCAGTGAAAGCATATTTAATATCTGGCTCCTCTCTCATGGACAGTAGATAAGTATAATTATGCAAATTTAAATGATTTACAAAACATACGGAATAATGTACACTAGTTCTTAATCTAAATCGATAATGACCTGTGCACAGGAATGATTTGATTGGCGTCCGCGTCGAAGCGCGGCGCCTCTTATGGAATGAAATCAGATTTTGTAAAAGGGCGACAGCAACTTCTCGAGCCTTTTAGTCGGACATAATAAAAGCCGATCATTCCGATCGGTATGAGGGTGCTTGATTATTAATTAAAAATGAAATGTCGCGATATACGAGGGGTGTTCGGGAAGTTTAAGGACTTTTGCTGTATTTTTTTCCTTAATGGTGCGTTTTTATCCATATTTCACAAAATGTAATTTAAATATGTGCTCAATATGTAGTATAACGCTTACTAACAAGAATAGACAAATACCGCTCGAAATTTGTTTCTATAGGAACCGCATAACGCATACCCGGAGCACTCCGATTTTATCGTATTTAAGATAATGGTACCGATATATTTAATTGATAATAATTTTCTTAAATTTCAATGGATAACGTCACGAAAAAGCAAGAGCGTTAAATACAACGTCAACGTCATTTCCTGAAAATTCTACTCGTAAATCGTTACAATTGTTTGAATAACAACGGTTTTAACATCACTGGTGCTTACACAAATCAAGAGAAAAATGACGTCAATAGGCGACGTTGAAGTCAGGGCAATCATCAAGTTTTGTATAGAATAGAAAAGACACCAACGGAGACATATAAAATGATTCAAGCATCCAGTACAACAAAAAAATGCAGAAGATCGCTAGTATTAAGACGGCATGACATGTTCCGAAACGGTAGAGAGTCAATAGTGGATGCCCAGGCCTCGCGCCGATGGATTTCCGAGTTTTTCCGGAAATCAAAGAACAGCTGCGTGGTCGACGCTTTGATCCCGGGTTGGAATTACAAATTGAAACCCAGAGAATAGTTTCTTCATTCGACAACATCTGGTACAAGGACACGTGCGACAAATTGGTCAAGAGGCATAGAAAATGTATCGCTGTGAATGGAGATTAAGTCGAGAAGTGAGTCGATATGACGATCGGGGAAATCTGACGTTAACATATTTAGCACTGACGTAACGTTAGCGTGCTCCGTGTATGCTTCGGTGTATGTTTTGTTTTATTTGTAATTTACTTATTGTTTAATGTATTTCATTGTAATTTTTACAGCTGGCTGTATAAGAATTAAATATTTTATGGTGTTTTTCTTGTTTTACAATTCCTATTATTTATCAAACTACAGCAAAAGTCCTTAAACTTCCCGAACACCCCTCGTATATAATAGTAGCGAACTGGAGAATTTCGCAATGCAAACATTTTCAAATGAAATAACCTTTTCCGTCAATAAATCGCGCTCTTCGGGGTATTTTTATTTATCATTTTGTAGTACACAGTGGGTTATTATGGTATGTTATTGTTGTACATGTATCCGAAAGGTGAATAGAATGATGTGTTGATGACCTAAATATTCCGAAAATCTATTAATAGAGAGATGTACTCCTATTGGTAATTCCCGGTCTCTCCTGGTCTATTTTGACCGGGATTTACTAGTGACCGGCGAATAGTACCACACGTTTATTGTTCGGTCTCTCCCGGTTTTGGAGTAGATGTTTGATATCGTTACAGATCAGAACCAACATTTTACAGATAAATAAGCTTTTTTTTCAAAATTAATGATTGTCACATAGTTTGGTTACAATAATTAATACACACAGATCAACTCTCAAATTTATTGATTATTATTATACATAAACATACAATTCGAAAAAAAAAACCAACATAACCAATAGCATGTTTTATTTTATCTATATGAGATAAAAACAATAAATATGTACAATAATTGAGAAATACGGTACATTTTTATGGTTTTTATATGACACTATCAACTTTGAAACATTTTATTTAATTTGTTATTCGTGTTTAGTAAAGATGCCGAGGAATTATTCAAAGTTACAAATTAGATTTTATGAATTATTCAATTGATTGATAATTAAAAAAATGATAAAGAAAAATACAAATGTACATGTATATGGTTTAAGAATAAACAATATTATATATTGAAAGATTAACCTTAATTTACTGACTTTTTCCAGTTAAGTTTTGACTTATAATCGTCGGTCAATATGACAATTGAATTCTTTAAATAGTAGTAAACGTAAAAACTCAGTATCAAAATAGCATATAAAACACAAAAAGAAAAGAAAACAATATTCATAAAATCTGTAAATTTTATTCTATTAAAATAGATATTACAATTAGTATATAATAAACAATTATGCTCAACATGATCAACATGGTAATATAACCAGTGTCATATTGTTAGTAAGTGTGAACAGATACCTTTAGAGGTGGTCTTCGCTAATAGCGATAACATAATAAGGGACAATTACACAAGTGTGGTGTTGATCATGCGTTACACATATGATTATAAATTATTGTATACATATATATCCGTTGCTATTAATAATCACGATCATAAATATTCTAATCTCTAGCATGAAAATCAAAGTTAAAAATGAACAATGTCTTTCGTCCGTTCATTCGTAAGTGATATACAAATATTCTGGTAAAAAACCAATTAACCATTGAAAAGTTTATAAGAATATCTTGTCATCATATATCTACTAGTTCATCTTCACCTGCTGCATTTCTTGCTTGGACGCCCTTTGATGCTTTGCATCAATGCTTTTCTTGTAAAGTATCTGTAATGAGCGCAAATTTTTGCGCGGAGCTTCTCAATTGGTGCATTGCAGCAACATTTGTACTTCTAATTTAATCATTAGAAACACGAATCAGAAAATATTAATCCCGGCCGACAAAACCGCTCTCGCCCTTTCCAGGCTCATTTTGTATTACTGTACCTGTTTCTGTAAAGGTGTTTTTGCATTTCATTGTTACGTCATAAAATTGGCACTATCCTGGCAAATCTTTACAAATTTGTACCAGCAGTAACTTGTTGTTAAATCACAAGTTACTAAAAAAATCGTTGTATAATACCGCGAGTTTGTAACTTCGATTTTCATTGGATAATCGTGACGTTTATTCTGGTTTATATACCCGGTTGCTGACAATTTATGAATAAATCTCACTTTGTTTCTTATAAAAAAAGAAGTTTGCTGTATTATATATGATTCGTTATGAATATTCCTGACAGGTTATTATACGGCTGTCAATAAACGTTTGTTTGCAATATAACCCTCGCCTTACAGCTCGTGTTATATTTCCAATCAACAGTTTATAAAAGGTCATAAAACCTGTCAATTTTTTTTTTATTTACTAATAATATATAGCGTTGATTTCTTTTGCAATATGCTGACCACACAATAGTAACACTATTTAATCTATTTAATCTTCAGAAAAGGAAAGGGGTTATGTGAACGAAATCGAATCCGTACCAGTATGCAAGTATGAACATACGCACGCTTTGAGTGGAGGAAACAAATGTCTGTGTTTAATGAAAAAATGTGTGTGTACTTTTTATGAATTTTTGCAGTAATCAATTGATTGATTAATTAATCATGTTGTTGATAATGACATCTTTTAAGAATGAAAACATAAAATAAAAGGAAATGTTACAAACCTTTGGCCATTCCGTGATATCAGAAAAAATATATTCTCGATCTTGTTGAAAATCAGAGTCGTCTGCAGACGCTAGCCCTTTGTATTTAAATTCACATTTCTTTTGTCTAATGTTAAAATTAAACGCTTTACAACCCCCGCCGATATTAAAACATTCGCGAACACAGTCGTGAAGTCCGTTCACGTTAATTTCATACAGTGAATATGGAATAAGTTTTTTCTGTAAATGACCTTTTGACAACTGAAACTTAGGATCGCCAGTCTGACTTGTAGCAAGTGCTTTGTTGAATATAGCATAGAGAACTGTCACAACCAGGCATATTTCTTTTACTTTTACACATGTCGATGTCATCCTAGTAGATTTCATATTTTATATATATAATTATATATTTTTTTTTATTTCTTTCGGTCGTTTTTTTCAGCTTTGTATTCTTTTTTTCTCTTTTCCTTTCAGTTATTCTTATTTATTACACAATTTTGAAGATTATTATATTTATAAGGCTTGTACTTTTCCCGAATCAAGTTCTCTTTATATATTTAGCACTGTAAAATCCAATTAAGCAAGAATTAAAGCTGCCTATCCCACCAATGACAACGACAACTGGGCTTTGACGCATAAGTTATACAGTAATATACTGTTAATA
The DNA here is from genome assembly GCF_026571515.1 of Ruditapes philippinarum. Classification (NCBI taxonomy): domain Eukaryota; kingdom Metazoa; phylum Mollusca; class Bivalvia; order Venerida; family Veneridae; genus Ruditapes; species Ruditapes philippinarum. The sequence continues at coordinate 39,848 of NW_026867210.1, read as the reverse complement.
ATTTAGTATTAATTAGCCGAAGACTAATATGACATTCTAAAGCACGATAACAAGGCCATTAAAAAACACTTGATAATTGACAAATTTATTAATCAACTACACATGTATAATCTAAAAAAGAAAAAAAAGTTAAGTACTTAGTGAACAAAAAAAAGGTGTACTTCCGTTGTTGTGAGGTATTGCAAATGAGTTTCTTGCTTAAAAAATGTTGTCTCGGAAAAACCTACCTTGTAGCAATTCAAAATAGCGACTTTGATGAATGGAAAAAAGCAGATTCATAATGGCCGAGCTGGGGAGCCAATCAAAATTCTCAAATCTCATAATAGCCGAGTTTTCTCATAAAGGCCGTACTTTTTGCATAATGGGCTTGTTTTATGTTCATAATGCCGTGCTGAACTTCATATTAGCCTTACATTTGAAGTGAAAACGTGCCTAATATTGAAAAGTTAATTAATAATCTAATGTTTGCGCTGGACAAGTTTACAGCCGATGAAAAACAATGGGCCGCACGCACAGTTTTCCAATTAAAGATTAATAACTGTAACAATCCCATATTGTTTCTAGTCTACCGTATCTATCGGTATATTTACACGCTCCATAAACAAGCATTTGCTTGTTCTTTTTCAATTTATTTAGCCATTTGGATAATATATTAGTTCACTTCGAATATATATGAATTATAAACTCCGTCTTATCAAACCGGAAGCCATTATAATAATCCACAGTTATATGGATATGTGGTTCCATATATGGCTACTTTGATTTCATTTATTAAAGAATTGGTATCATATATTAAGACGATCAACTTACATATAGATACACTGACGGCAAGGTTTCATATATTGTAACAGTGGATTTATATCATGATTTCCGGTTAAATAAGAAGGTGTTTTCAATTCTTGGCCATACTGTTGGATGTTAATGTTTTTTTGTGTTATGTTACATTATTAATGAGTGAAAATATCAATTAAAAGGGTTATCAAAATGTAAGAATTTTTTAGTATTTTGCATAATTGAAAACCAAAAGAATACTTTTTCAATCTTTAGCGGAAAAAAACACCAGGCCAAACAGTCCGACTAAACATTTTTATGCTCCCCGAGAGCATATAGTCGCCGCTTTGTCCGTCTGTCCGAAACCTTGTCCCGAGCATTAGTCAACAACTATTCAAGCTATCTTAAAACTTCACAGATGGATAGATCTCATTGTGGAGAGGTGCAGTGCTCAAGAACAGTTAGTTACTCTCTAAAATAATTTTTGAGTTATTGTCCTTTGAAGTTTTTCATACTTAACTCTAAAACTATTAGAGATGTCAACTTTAAACTCAAAAGGTGGTCTCGGCAAGCATCACCGGTTCTACCGGCTCTTGTTTCAAAAAGTGTAAAGGGTAAAATTTATCTTAAATACATTTAAAACGTTTTAATGTATATTTTTTAAAACAGAAAATAAAGAATCAATTAATAATTGTCATTAGATTGTATATTTGAAATATTAAGGGGTTCCTTAACATTTTTGCACATGCTTGTTAACGACGCACTATGCCATATGATGTTTTTCAAGTCGACTTTCCTCATATAGCATAGTGCGTTGTTGGTCCCGACGCATTACGCTATATGCGGCAATATGCTATAAGCTCGTATATATATGCACACTGCCGCACCATGTATGTCTTTCAAAAAGTACTTACAATTTTTTTTCATTTTTTATTTTAGCTTCACTCAGGGTTCTCTTTTTTAAGCTCTATTACGTATTTAGCGTATTTACGGTGCATATCCAGTAACACAGGAATGTTTAAATAACGCACGATTCGTGCTAAAAGTAACGCAGAATTGTGCAATAAATGGCGGATACTGGCAGGATGTCCAACGCGGTAAGTAAACTGGTCAATATATTTTTTATTTAATCAAACTGAAAAAGGAATAGCCGCATACGGCTGCGAAGACATTAATCGTTATCCCTCCCACGAAATTGCTTACTTTTCAAAATTATTCATGAAAACCACCGTTTAGTGTGTCATTTTGGCTTTTTGTCGACTCTTATTAGTACAACAATGCGTGTTTTACCTATAATTTCCATTTTTGGTAGGCAAATGCCATTAAATTTACTTCTGGTGACATAGAAAATTACAAATAAGCTGTTAAAATGTAGTTCAAGCCGTTTTTTATGCAAGACTGACCATATTCTATTTTGCAGAAAGTGTTTAACTTCTGTATTAAAATGTATTGATATTATCAAACATATTTCTTCAGTTAGTCAGTGTTCAAAATATAAGGAAGCATTAAGAATAATGCAAAATATCTGAAGACTTAAGGTAGAACTGTCAAAGTTACGGAACTGTGCAATGTTTAAAAACAAATACACATTATTGGGTGTACAGGTCTAGACAAACATGTTGCAGAGACACCTTTAAAGGGTCAGAGGCAAAAATATTTTGTGAAAAGCATTTTGACATTTTCTGCAAAAATAGAAGCGAGGCAGCTACAGAGCACCCAGTATTAGACAAACTTTGTTGTTTCCAACATAATCACTTCACCCGAAGCCTCGTTTACTTGGTATGAACATTTTTATGACAAGCAAAATGTATAACAAAAATCGCTTCTGCGGTGATTTCAAAACGCGTTATATAAATTGAAAGGGTCTTTGTTTATGCCATTGTTAAATTACTTTAATATATTTCTGGTTTCATGGCAAATTGTAATCATTGTAATCGCATAGCAGTTCATGAAGCTATATATGCGAAATTAATTTAAATAAAAAAAAATTAACAACAAAAAGCAAACCCCGATATAATAGATATTCCCCTTATCGCTTCTTTTGCCAAAATAAATGCCTATGTTTCACGCGTAATGTACGCATATTTGTTTTATGATATATATACTTAAATAGCATCTGTAGTTCACAATCCGCAGCAAGTTAGATATAAAGATATAAACGTCAAATATTGCCAAGTTACTTAACTTGTTAGATACACAGATAAAAACGTCAAATATTGCCAAGTTACTTAACTTGTTAGATACACAGATAAAAACGTCAAATATTGCCAAGTTACTTAACATGTATGGAACGCTACACGCACTACACGACATTACACGATTACTTCATCATGAATTTTGACTTGCTAAATACCAATTAAAGGGTACCGAGTTTCTTGTAGAGTTCTTTAATTTAATAGCTAAAATGTTTATTATAACTGAAATAATATGATACATTTCAAATATTTATAAAAACTGTGTTTAAGCGTTTTTACATTGACTGAAAGTCAGATAGAATGTTTGTTCAGCGAAGAAAAATTGCATATGAATGAGAAATATGTCTTTAAATCAAATGCTTCCAAACAATCTAACGATTCAAAACTGCAGATAAAACAAAAAACACGCCAAAGACATGCAGAAATAAGGCAATATAGTTCCATTTACTTCCAACGATATTAATTTCTTTCTCTGTATCAAACATCTGTGATATCATACCATTTGTATTCTTTCTCTTGTAAAAACAGCTATGGCCACTTCTCATCCAAATGCCTAATCAAATATCTGATAGACACGGGCTGTGGAATCTCAACACTGTAGTTAGATATATGAATACTCAGGGGCTTGAAACACTTCAAAATCTCTCTTAAACTTCTGTTTACGCGTTTAAACATAAAACGAAAAGATGGATATTCTTTTAAGCACGTTTTGATAATTTTGTGTTTGATTTCAAAGGGCAAAGTATCCCAAGAACAAGACTTGTTAACAAAATCTACGCAGACTACGCTATGGTTTTCAAATTGTCCTGCAACATTATCGTTTTTCACATTTTTCTCGGACTCCTCATCACTCAGAGTATATTTTTTGTGTTAAAAAACAAGAATTTTATTTACTTTTATTAAAGGGCAGACTTAAAAATATGCCATTGCCTTATGTTATTGTTAAGGTTGCTAATTTTCACAGATATGTCTTGACTTGGTTTATATACAACAAAAGGAACGCAAACGAAGCGGGTTATCTTAAAAGGATAATATATAACTTCTTGGAAAATTTTGAGTTTAAAGTTTTTTCTACTTATATTATCATTCTATGTATATCACAGACTTATTTAAATTTTGCAAAACATGAACGTTTCAAAAACGTTTAAAAGGGATGTTACTGTTGCGTTATATATTGGAGTTATATTTCACACGTTGTTTTCAAATTTTAACCCTGGGGTACTGTCCCAGGACGATACACGTCATGAGTCTAAGTTTATATAAAACATAATAATAATGCAAAAACATAGGTAAGGCAGACTGAAGCCTAATAAATGAAACACAAAGTAAAACGCCATATTTTCATATGCCTTGAAAGCGCAATAGGCAGAGCTCTCAGTGTTGTTTCATGCATTTAGATGCGCGTATCATAGTTAGGTACCATAACATTTGAGTGTTTTATGTATCTTATTCTTATTTGGCCAGTTTTGTTTAAAATAGTTACATATGCATGAGATAGAATATTTTTGTACACAGGTTGATATGCAGTTAAGTTTGGGGAAAACGGCAAACATCAGGAAAAAGCATTTTCAGAAATGTAATAGTGTGTTATATATTGATATATTTCATAATTATATTCAAATTATTAATATTTTGTAATTGTAGTGTGTTTCAAATTGTTTGATTTTTAAAATGTTAAATAAAATTTAAAAAAAAAATCACTTGAAATGTAGTTAGTTTCTTTATAAAGAGTGGAACAAAAATGAAATAAAAAAAGAAACATAAAATAGAAGTAGAAATATATAAGAACCAAATATATGTATATTCAAATGATCATACAAAAGGCATGGGAGAACAACAACAACAACAACAATATCATAGTTACATGGCAGAGCGAAGGGTTCAAACATATAAGTGCAAATCATTAAAATTTACTTTGACGTTGATTAACCAGCTGAGCTTCTATACGATGGTACACACTTTTTTAGAATTAATCTACGGTGTTCCGTTTAGACAATCGTGCTTTTTTATTTCTTCCCTACCCGCGATGCACGATGGTACAATGGTAAAAAAGCGATGGTACGATGACGAAAACACGATGGTTCGATTGTGAAAACACGATGGTACGATGGTGAAATCGCGATGATACGTTGGTGAAAATACTAACAAGTTTAAAATGCTAACTTATTATTTAAGTTATAAATAATAGAACCTGTTATCTTTACATTAAATTTTCCATTTATATCATTATACTATAAAAAGATCAAAGACTAGTTGATGCTTATATATGCTTAATATTCTTTTGCTGTGTTTAAGATATCAACTTTAATCTTTTTTATTTTTTTAGCGTTTGCCTTTTGTTATTTTTCATGTGCTCTGCCTTGTGCCCTGTCCTGTTTTTGTTTGGGGTCCGCGTGGGCTCCTTGCCACTGGTTCTTGTTGCTGGGTCATTTGGGGGTTGCGTTCATTGAACGCCGCCTCTCCATGTTGATTTTGTTTATCATATTAAATACTAAGATTTAAAAGCTACGCAATTAAAAAGAGTGCGGGAGTTAAATAATGAGAAGGCATACAATGTTGGTAAAAATGTACCATTGTGCAATACAACCGGAAGAAGATGGCACAATGATGAAATCGCGATGGTACGACGGTGAAAACACGATGGTTCGATTGTGAATTCGCAATGGTACGATGGTGAAAACGCGATATCACATCGCTTTTTCACCATCGTGCTATCGTGTCATCGTGTCATCGCGATTTCATCATCGTACAATTGCGTTTTCATCATCGTACCATCGCGTTTTCACCATCGTGCCATCGTGCATCGCGGATACAGACTAAATCAAAAAGCAGGATTGTACAAACGGAACACCGCATTAATTTATATATTATAGTTGTTGACACTTTCAATCTCAAATCAATGCAGACTTACCCTTTATTGGACTTTCCCAAGTACCGTTAAAACCAAATCATCATCACAGGACAATATGGACAATACACATTTAATTTTTATATTCGACTTTGAAAAATGAAAAGGTAGTGTGATGGTCTGCAAGACAAAAAATAGATTAAACTTGAGCAGCACCCAAATATGACACTGGTAAGACTACAAAGTTACATGTATTTGCAAGTCTTATCATACCTGCTGAATTTGATCGTAACAAAAGTATGAAGTAGGCCGAAAAGTTGCGATCATGCAGTCACGCAGACGTTCATCCGTGTGACGCCATTTAACGACATTCTCGAAAAAATTCCTATCAAAAGAGATACCTTAATTTCAGCTACATCTACCCTTCTTAAAATAATCTTACGCAAAACATATACAATGCATACGTAAAGACTTGATTTACTTTTTTTAATTCGTTTTATTTCTTCAGAAAATAGCTGTAGATATCCTGGTGATAAGATTTAATACAGTGATACAATGTATAAAATGTGTACTTCAATCACAATACATATATTACTATACTTTTAATAACATTTAAGACATTATGTCCGCGATAAGCGATAATATACACCTCCCAACTTAAAGTGGTTTACCCAATCAACTCTTGTAATTACCGCCCAAACTCTGCATAAAGTATTGCTGAAGCCTTTTACATTAATTGTTGAAGACTATAAAATTCTCAGACAAATTTGTATTTTGATTACATGAAATGTCATGTTTGTAAAAATGATAAAGGTACTAGTGCTCTTTATTGAAAGAAGTACACATCAAGTGTTTTTGATAGTTTTTAACATCATGGGAATCTCTATCAATTACAAGAATAGCTAGGAGATGACACTGATGTGTCTCTTAATTCGGCATTCAATTTCTTTTTTGAAGTGAAATGATATCTTCAGAAGCTGCTTTTGATTGCTTAATCAATAATGATTGCCTTTTCTCCAATGGTTACTTCCTGTTTTATTTAATCCCTTTTCTGTGTGGGTGTTAAATGGTGCTCATAACGTTTTAGTGCATAAAATTTGCTGTTCCGACATTATTGTTTCGTTAAAAAAAGCTAAACCAACGGCGACTTTTATTTATGTTCCCTTTCAATTATTATGCACGTCTTAGCGAATTTGTTTTGGCGACGGCATCAAAACTACAGGAAATTTTAATTTGCTTCGTTTATACGAATTTATATTAGTTCAAATTTTTGTTAGAACTTAGAAGATATAAGATTATGGAATCAACATGTACTAAGCAACAAGTCTCACGGAAACAACAACTTGCCCCTGACGGGAACGTGAATCAACGTGGCCAGCAAACCTTAAATTTCTTGTTCGACACTTTAACCATTCAGGAACGTCCTAATTTTAATTGTTTCGATCGTATTAAAAAACACACCACATGCAACTTAGTTTTTCTTTGTATTCAGCATCTAAAGAAGAAGGAAAAATATTTAAATATTAAGCGGAAGTACATACTTTTTAATATTTAATGGTTAACAACTTGATGAAAGTACCTTTATGTATGTTTTAAGTCAAACGATTATGTCTTCAAAATATGTGTGGAAAAACATATTTAACGTTTTTGAATAAATCTTTAAATCTTTAGCTTAGATCGTGCCAAGTATTCAATTTTCATAATGTATTGAATGCAAAAGCAGAAACAAGACTCTATAAAGTCGACTTTCAGTCTAGAAATCTTGAATAATCTTTCACAATAATATCATATTCATGTAATAAAATGATAATGATAATCAGCCCAGTTGAAACTCTATATCAGTAGATTTCTTACAATGTTAATAAGATGCTACATGTGCTAAGAGCGTAAGTCCCTCACAAAATAAAAATATTCATACCTGGCAATTAAACTTAGGGGAGCAACTTAATGTTTAAAATATCCGAAACTATCTGATTACAAACTTTTTTGAAAATAAAAAAGAGAAATTCGGAATTCTTTACGGCAAACTAAACATGTGCAGACTCAGTTGATTGAGAATGTTCATGGATGATTATGATAATTAGACGGGACTGATTTTAAGGAAATATGAATGCTAGAGGCATTTTATAGTACAAGTAATATCTAGAGTGTTTTAACCTAATACGGGTATGCTGAAGACGATGAGGGTGGATACCAAGAAAATAAAATTGACCTTGACCTTCAAAAGGTCAATTCAAAATGGCCGCTTCAAAATACTAAAATAGGTCATTAAAACTAAGATACAATTTGATGCAATTAATTATTCTTGTCAAAATCAAATGATTATTCAATATTCTCTAAGTTTATACAATTATTAAGTTAATTAATTACAAATTTCTAGTTTTATATAAAATAAACGCGTAAAAAATCACCCAAAAACAAGGTCATAAAGGTCATATATATTTTTATTTCGCAAAGCATGATTATTATTATTATCATGTATTAGGTAAAACTATATTTTATTATTAAACTAATATCATATTTAAGAATCTACTGAATGAATTTGATACTGAAGCTTTAATAGAACTTTACTGTGTTCTGTAATAAAGCTCTCAATATGGTTTCATATGTATATTTCAAATCAGACTCATGAATTGAATGCCCATTTGTTTATATGTACACATCACAGTCTGAAGCATTGGCTTTGATAAGTCGTTTAGTCTTTCAATATGTTGTTTTCTGATTTTTGTTTACTGCTCAAGAATGTGACAAAGGCTATGTCGGTCTTAAAAATAAAAACGATTAGCGGGCAGATTCAAATTAATTTAATAATTAGCATTTCCAAAAATGCTAGAAATCGCCGTTCAGCGAGAGGTTTTCGAAAAAACAAATCGTGAAAAAACCTCATTCCTGAACAAAAGAGCTAATGTTTGTTCTCTTAAGAGAAATATTCCATATATTGTTTACCCATTAGAAGCCCCCACACTTGATTCAAGGTTTGCATATAAAGAAAGTAGTTTAATTCTATATAAAGCTAACACGACAAAAACATGGCGGATGGCGTGCACAGTAGGGGTCCCTTTTTGAGTTTTTTTTGTCTTTCAATTTGTTATCATGTGGCATTTGATTATGCATTTCGAATGGCTTATGGCAGGTGTTGTTCAGGGAGAAATGGTTAAATCTTGTTAATTTTATATGTCGCCATCCAGGAACAGCAACAATAACAAAACATCTAGGTAAGGTAGTGTAAATCAGTGACTTGTAAGAAAATTAAGGTTGACTGGGTTGGAGATTCCTTAGGAGACATTCTGTTTGATTTAAGGGTTTTTATGGATTCCACTGCAAAACAATAAGGTTATGAGCGTATCATGCCATGATCTCATTTGACTTTGAACCTAGGTTGGCCAAGGCTATCAGGTAATTTGGCAAACGCATCTGTAACGCTTTCATTTTCAAACCCCACAAGCATCAGCCGAAATGCAATTGAGAACCTGGTGAATATTTAAAGTTTTTGGCAAATAGGTTATACGCTTAGGCTGAGAAAATTGTTAGCATTTATTAGTGTGGCTTGTTTTAAAACAAGTCTATTAGGACAAGTGAACTATAACGGGTGGCTTAAAATTAACATTAGTCATCTCAACACTATCCATGAAGCCAACTCATCGGTCTGTAAATACCAACAGGACTATTTGTCCTTATTTTTGGGGGTAAATGTAGCAAATGTATGTTGGTTAGGGACTAGTGGTGGAGTAGTGGTGGTAAGAACTGATAAGTATTCATACGGTCATACTTGTCTTCTGATAAGCCTCCTACAACTTTTATATGGGAAGCTCGCTCTCAGATTAAATAATGTTGCCGTTGATGCTGAGTGTCTTGGGGACTTACGTTTTGTGATAGTGGTGGTAATTGTAGCTATAGGAATGTCCCAGTGTGTAATGGTGGGGGGAAGAGTAGTTTAAGAATGGCTCAGCCTCTGACCATTTAGTAATGTTCTCAGTCAGGATAACTGCAAGAAAATCATTACCTTTAGAAACAAATAACTCAAATTTTACACGCCTTAAAGGTTGTAGTAGCCATAATCAGACCTTGGGCAAATTACTTTAAAAGGTAAGTGATTAAGTCACAATTATTTCTTATTCTTTTACAACAATTACAATGGTTAACTTTTTCTCCAGAGATTGACCGGATTACACTATTTTTACATGCGCAATTATGATTACTTTCTATTGTTTCGTTTTAAAATTGCAAAGACCTAGCTATTTTGTGTTTTATTAACAAATTTGGAAAATATTTGGATAACAAAACCTATGCAAATATGAAATATTTAGATGAGTAATCAAATACTTTTGTTTGTAATAAAATGAAGGTATCACATAAGTGTGATAATACAAAGCAAACTTTTTTCATTTGAATTCGATTCGTATGTACATACAATTTCATGTAGCAGTAGTAATGTGTTGATGAGTTACAATTAGAAAACTCTTGGGCAATTTTAGCCTGGATGTGCATGTTGTAGTTTATCTGTTTGGCTGACACCACAGTAGAACACTTTGTCGTAACCTACTTTGTGCCGGCTTGAAGTAAAAGTAACTGTTATTAAAAAAAGAAAGAAAGCCAAAACGTTTGCATAATATAATGGCTTTTTTTTTAAAGTTAATTATTCATAAATTGCGTGGTATAGGGTTTCTTGTGAAGAAAATAAAACGAGCATTTAGCAGACTTTGAAGTCATAAGTATGACATTCGATGACAAATTCACCGGGCGATCAATGTTGCTGCCAACGAAAAAACTTATTTTCTTAGTCTGGCCAAGGGTTCGGAGGTTTTTGAGTCAATATGAGTTTATAATATGCATTATTACTTAACTGTGCAATATTGGGTGCATTAGCACTTCAAATTCAGAGCTAATACATTTTCACCATGGCATTATGGATAGAAAGCTCAGCCATTATGAAAAAACACATCCATTACGAGAAAAGTCGGCCGTTATAAGATTCAGACATTCTGACTGACTGTTTGACATAGCCATTATGAAGCTCACGCTAAACATTTAAAAAATCCAATGCCATTTCGTTATTTATAATAATTAAAGGTTTTCATAATTGTACTTGTTATTGGTTGAGCTTGATAGTTAAGCTTGAATCTTTTGGCTTTATAACAATGTCATTATTCAAACAAACTCCAATCACTGATATCGTAGTAACACAGCTTTTCCCTAATGCTGTTGCTTATGGGTCAATAAATTAAATTTGTAAGTCGCTGGATAAGGCATTTTAACTGGGATCAAAATATTATCATCTAGATGCTCATGTGGTTCAGCTAGTAGATATGTAGATGTGTATTTAGATGATGCATTAGTCTCAAGACGAAGCCTCATTCACTGACATCTGACATGGAAACCAGTGCATGCATGGGAGGATACGGTTGTTTGACAGTAATAAGAATCTCTTTAGTGAAGCAAAATAAATCTGAGCTGTTATAAGTGATATTGGTTTTAAATTTCTAATGACAATATTAATCATCTCACTTAATATTGCCTGAATTTCAATATCGCAATGAATGAATTGCATTGGGCAGCTCTGAGGAGTAAGAGTAAACTATTAAGAAATTTCTCAGGTGGTTAGTCAAGTTTAAAAACCTTGTTGAAAAGAAATACTGGCATATAGTGCTGTGCAAATATAAGTAAGAATCTGAGTAGCCACTCTATATGCTTATATAGTGTGCTAGATAAAATACTTGAAAGCTCTATATTTAGCAGATAGGGCAGGGAAGAGTGTAGTGTTCCCTGCGTAAACCTAAATATAGTGATGGTTCAATGGAGTAGGGACTTTCTAGAATTTTTATCTCTTACATTCTAGTCTCTTATGCTTAAATGCCTTAAAGTATTCAGCACTCATAATCTTTAATATTACTTCTATATTACTACTATATTGGCCTAAAGAAAAATGTCAGCCATTCTTGGATTTTTCCGGCCATATTGGATAGCTTTATCCATATCTCTTTTTGGTGTCCTAAATTTTGTTTTTACCTAAAACATGCTTTTGTGACAAAATTTCAGGCTTTTCCCCTTTCTTTTAAAAAATTTTATTTGAATATAATCATCCAGGTTGATGATAAAGAAATTCGGCGGTTTCCCCTATATTGGCCTTAAAGAAAATGTTCCGCCATCTTGGATTTTTTCGGCCATATTTTGGATTGGAGTTTTTTTAAATTCTCTTTTGGTGTCTAAATTTGTTTTTACCTAAAATGGCTTTGTGACAAATTTTCAAGCCCTTTTCCTTTCTTTAAAAGTTTTATTTGAATAATATCATTTTATGATAAAGAAATTTGGCGGGGCCATTTTTAGTGGTCACTTTAAATGGCCATTTCAATGATCAAGATCAAGTTTTTCAGTTTGGTATCCACCTTTGTCGGATTCAGCATACCTTAAATAGGTAAAATACACCAAGATACCGCTTGTACTACAAAATGCCTCTAGCATCTTATAGAGGGCCAAATTCTCAAAATCAGTCCTGTCTAAATTGGAAGCTGCCGTTAACGCCCTCTAGCACTGACTTTAAAAGTATTCAACATTTAAACATGTAACAGGCGTATTGTATGAATAATTATTTTCCTTTTTTAATTTGATATCAGTCCAGATAATACTTATTTGCAAACACGGAACACGTGCATAGGGTTTACATTAATAAAATCAGTGCTATAATGTATAGTTTGATGACTGTTTGAGATTCAGTTCAAAGTCATACATTTAAAAATCTTTTCACATATGCAATGTAAGAAAGATGTTTTCCTATATTTTTATTGCTTTTTGTTTTTATTATTCAACAATAGCATTTAAGTTGTCTTATCTCAGAAGTTAATACGAGGAAAGATGCAATGTCTTTCCTTCGCCCATTACGCAATTACATAATTTTTGGAAAAGAAGAACAATACTAGTCTTGTTCTCTGGTTCATTTAACGAATTATTATTCCAAACCTACTGATTTTCGATTTTCAAGCTCTAAACATCATATCACTGTTTACCAGTTTGCGCTTTCCAAGTGAAAGATAGCGGAGCGTCAGTTAGGATATGATTTTTATGGGATTAATTTCTTGTCTATTGTCCGTTTTTTCTGTTTAAAATACATGTATACGTTAAGTTGACAATCATACATGATTTGCTTTACTGTATGTACGATATGTTTCAGTTAGGTTAACTTTTTAAATAAGGGTAATGGTCAGCTTTTAAATACAATAGAGAAAATAAATGTCATCTATTTAAAACAACAGCGGTTATGTTTGACTGCTTATATAAAAGAAACGATTCCAGACTCCTGTGGTATGACAAATATAAATTCAAAAATAAAGAAAATATCATTTTGTTGCATTAATATCCAAAATTTTTCATCCGTGATAGTTGTAGTAAAGTAAAAATATCATTTTAAGACTAAATGGTCAGTAAAAATCCTTCTTAAAAAAGTCATAGATTGTTTCAGTCAATCATTTAAAATATCCGAGATTCAAACACAAATTTAAAAAACTGACCAATAAGTAAAATATTGAATTCCCTACGGCGCTACGCGCCTCATGAAATTCAATATTGTACATATTGGATAGTTTTCGCTTATATCTACTACTTATTCAATGATTAATTAATGCTGTCTGAAACATTATGAAATTATTGTATCTACCGAAACATGAACAAAATACACACTAAACAGGTTTCAGAGAGAACTGTGGATGTCCATTTATCAATGTTATTTTACAATGTTTGTTGTAATAAGCATTGAAAAAGTTAAAATCAAATTAAAATCCATTTTATACCTCAAATAAAGAAACATACTTTGCCCAGCAAGCAGAAAATAAGTGTTTTGAGAAATAAGTCTATTTATAAAATATTTACTCAAAATTAGTCAAAAACAAAACATTACCGTAGTTTAAATGATTGAACGTTTTATTCATAAAAATTAACAGTAGCCATTTTCCCCTAATTGCCGCAATGAGTAATAAAAAATATGGAAACATTAATCTCAGAAATTACAAACATAATCCTTGAATTCCACTATTCCAGAAAATAATTTAAAAGCTATTAAAAACAATTCAGCTTTAACTTTAAAGTAATCCGTTATTTTTAAACAGTTTTGCATTAATCTAAATCACGTTTGAAAAAAACAATAATCGAAAGGAAAGGACATAAAACCATCCCTTTGTACGTCCGATAAAAAAATTTTATAAAATGACCGGTTTATTCTATATGGTAATCCCTTAAATACACTTTATAAATACAGTGATAAATGCACCAAATGCCCTTCAAGGTCTTTACTAAGTCAAAAAAGTTCTGAAAAGTTTTCGTTTGCAAAAAAATAAAAGAGCCGGGACAAGTAACCATGTTAAAAAATAACAAAAAAATTACACCCCGGTTAATGTATTTTTTGTGGCTTTCCTTTCTATACCCCATCAGAAAAAGTAAATCAATATATACGATTTGTTGCGATTTTTCAACGGCGATTACCCATATAAACCGTATTGTTCATTAATGCCTACAGACTTTTTTTTCAATTTGAAACTGGTGTTAAAAAGCCGATTGTTTTATTCTTTAATAGACACTCATTATAAATTGAAAATAAGGAAACAGAATGTAAAATGTTAAGATAGTTTTCACATATAATCTCTAAAACAATCAGCATAGAATGTTTCTACTCAGAAACTAGTGGAAAATTACATAGATTCTCAACAAAAAATGTCTGGTGAAAACGTAATAGTCATCTTTCAAATGATTAGTTCATCTGTAGAATAATCAGAAACAAACACTTTAAGGTGCTATTTAGGATTTATCAAATCAACATTACATTACACCGATGTCCTTCCATTAATTGATCCTTCAGACATTTGATCTCAAATCGTATTTTATATTTCCCAAAAGGTCAGTTCTCTTGCAAATTGTCATCATTTTGCAGGAATTTTCTACCAGTTATGACAATCCTGTTATCGGTACACCATATTTCTTTTTAAAACAATATTTAAATCAATAAAATTACATACTAGTAATAATGCATTTTCTGAGTTAACATTGCACCAATGTTATTATGAATTAACCGGTGCTTACTCCTGTAATATGGCGATAAAAACATGCTAGTTCACCGCTAGGTCTTTCCGAAAAAGAGAGTAAGTGTTCATTTGATTGACAAAAGCGGTGACTCTCGAGCTTTAGCTGCCCCTAATATGCAATAAAAAAGTTCGAACCAAATAGTAGGTTATGATTGCTTCAAGAAAATGGTGTTTGTTTTAAAGAAAATTCATAAAGTTTTATATACATAATGAAAAAATCATCAAACCTGACGAAATGCAATTTATGAGGCAATCAAACGGACATGTGTCTTAGCCGAGCACCTTGTATCTTATTTGTCGAATACTTTAAACTATTGTAATTGCCAGAACACAACAAAAAGGAACTAATTGGTAGGTCACGATTGCCTAAACGAAATGGTATATTTTTCCTACAAATTGTACAGATAATAATCAATCGATACATCGTCAAACATTTTGTATTGTGTATATGCAGAATTATCAATACAATGCACCGGCAAACAGCAATAACAGGCCTGCATCACTTGGGATGTGCCGTGGCATTGTCGTAAATGTATGGTTTGCTGATTTGTGCCATGTCCGTATTTTAAGCTCGAATTTGTCCTATTTTCGTATGGTGCCCCGCGGAGCGAAAAATACGACATGGCACAAATCAGCTATCATGTAAATAGGAGTTTACAAAGCTATTCAACTTGGCAAACAACAACATAATCCTATTTTACCTGGAAAATGTATTTTGTTTGGTTACAAAAATACATTTAGTTAATATTAAAAAATGACAAATCATATCAACGGCTAACACCAATGCCGCGCAACATCGAGTGTTCATGTCTCTTTTGCTTTATGTTGTCTTACACGGAGAACTCAAAGCAATCGCACAGGTCAATCCAGAACATAATCAGAGCAACACGTATGTAACAAATGCATTCAAAATATTTTGTAACTAAAATTCGTAACGAATATATACAGACTGAAAAAAACTTAGCACCGGCCTGCTTTCATGCTCTACAGAAAACTTTTCAGATGATTTTGACGAATTTTCCATTAAATTTTAATAGTATTGTTTAAATATAAACTGCAGAACATATTCGATCAAATTATTAAAAGTTTTTGCTTTTTGTTAGTTTGTTTTTTTGTTGTTGTTTTTTTTTTTAAAGAAATTATGCCCTTTCATAAACTGTTATGCTGTCAAATGTTGCAATAATAACATTTTGTTATTTCAATATGTAAATATTATTTTACATAAACAACAAAATAAAATTATTGAAATATTATGCATTGCCGTCTTCGCAAAAAATAGTGGTAATTTATTAAACAGATTTTACAAAAGTTATACAATTTATTTGACAGCTTTAAAAAGTTTCATAAGCTATTTAAAAGACTGAAAAATATTTCAAATTTATTTTCATGCATTTATTTCATTTCTCGAGTATAATTTAAGTGAACCGGTCCATCAGAAGGTATGCAATATAATATAAAATAAAATTGCAAGGTAACTCGCAATTTAATCTGGAAATAAATAAATTTTTTGCACAATGATATAATTAATTATAGCAATTACTTAGAAGTCTTGAATTTTTAAGAAATAAGAAAATATAGGAATTATATTTAAGAATTATTTTATAATAATCTTCAAGTAATACAATAATAATATTATATTGTCTTTATCAATATTCGAAATATGTATGGAAAATGTGCCCATTATAACAAATCCTTTTCAAAGTATTGTTGGATAAAGACTGCGTCATACATAGACTTCGTGAGAAGCCTATTTTATGTGAAAATCTAACGATATTTCCAGTATAATTAAATGCTTTCAAATGATATGCAACTGTATGACTACAGAAGAGTAACATGACTTGAGAAAACAATTAAAAGATGCAAATGACTGAATTGGTTCAGTCACGATTGATGTATATACTCTTTAAAACGTCAACTTACTGGACATTATTATAGCAAGAGCAATGCATAACCTTAAAACAACTTGCGTTTACGTGGCAAGACACGCACATATCAGAAGAATTTTCCATTAAAATGTCTAGACCTTTATCTATGACCTTTATCTTTTGAATCTTTAAATTATTAACGGCAGAATAGTTAAGGTGACAACGGAGTCAATTATTACTGAAAATACCTAAAATGAGATTCTTTGCTTAGTAGATTTATCAACCTTTTCTGAACACATTCGTGGTTTAATTTTGGAAGCAGTTAGTCCAAAAAATGTGTTTTTAAACGTTTTAAAACGGTACCTGTACCATTTTTATCTGCTATTCGCGAAACCTGTCAATTATCGATAACGCTCCGCCCCCTGTTGAGGCATCAATGAGGGAAATCGGTAGTTCCATATATCCGTGAATTACCCGTCCATACTGGTCCATACTACTCGTAATTCATGTATCGTACAAATACCGTACATATTTTATGAATATCGTCTACCTTTTATTAAGCATTTTTATAAAATAAGAAATTGTCGGCCAATGTACGTAACATGATGTATGAAATATAAATAATTAAGCATAGCGGCAAATCGCACGACCACGGGTTGATTTAAAATATAGTTGCTAAGATATCCATACTGTGTGAAAATAATTTGTCTGTCCCGTCAATCTGATAGATATTACATTGAGTTTATGGACTTTTGTACGGATTCATCGGCTTGCTTTACATTCAACCTCGTTTTCTAACAATGTCAAGTAAAACAACAACAAAAACAGACAACATTTTTTATGTGAACGCCTATATGACTTATGGTAAGGTGTCCCTGACAAATTTCTAAACCATTTTAGATTGTTTAAGGATGATCATTTCTCTATGAATCAATAAAAAAAGATATTAATATATACTATCAGTGAATGCTCTGAATAAATTGTTCGCCAGTAAATCGAACACAGTACTAATAAACCTGGGACAAAGTATGGAATTTATTGTATATCCCAGTAGAAACTGGATATCTATGCCGTGCATAGATAATTTTCATGATAAAAGAAGTCATAAAGGTCAGATCATAATGATCGAGTGATACCTTTTATTTCTATTATAATATGTCAAGCATTTATTTCAATTTGGAGGAAGAAATATATAATATCTCGTTTTTATTTTTACATTTACAGTGGACTTTAAAAGACCATCAGAAGCTCAGTTTTTTGTTATTTTAATTTATATTTTAACGGAATTTCATACACGAATACACAGACAGAGTGACACTGGTATAATATAATAATAATGCTGATGATAATAATAATAAACTTCAAAAGTGAAACAATTAAATACCCGCTAGCGGTGCGCAAATACGTTCCATTTCCCCCCACCGAGTGCCTTAAATTTTACCGAAAGTCACGTGACATATGCGACCGACAGTAAATCACGTTAAGATTTGAAGAAATTTCTGTTATAAACTGATATTAATCAGCAACTTTTTAATTGGTCAGATGTCACTGGGTCATAAAATGTTGTTAGAGTATGTTAGCGCAACTTGTGACCCTCTCTGGTGCAATATTTGTGTATTATGCAATTATTTAGCGTGAAACGTAGGGGTCCGAGAGAGAACAGCCGATTTATGACACTTCGTTTGATGCGGGTCGGACTAACTTTGAATCGGCATAACTTTTTTTAATAATCAAGCAATTAACATGCGGTTTAAAGCACATGAAAGGGAATTCATTTACGGAGGGAACCGTGTCAGGGATTTTTGTTTGCTCAATCAGCGACTTAATTATCTTTAATTACGTAATATGTATGGTGAAAAAAGTCGCATAAAATGTTTGACGTTACGTAATATTTTTTTGAGAAAAAGATAGAAAAAATTTGAGACACGGTTCCCCAGATATTATAAGTATGTTTATTTTCCAAAAGTTTGATGACAAAAAAATAAAAAATGACTTTGATATGACGATTTAAAATTTTAGGATTTTTATTAAAAATCAATCATTTACAAAGGCATTTTTTTCAAATATGTTATTTTTTATGTTGATCAACGACATTTAATGCACAAAGATTAAATAAATAACAATTATTACTAAAATAAATTGGTTTAAATGACATTTATGTGAGTACCACGGAAAGTGTCTGTTGTCACCTTAAGTGATATAATGAATATATAAGAAACACTGGCAAAAGCTTCATGGCTCTTCTCCAAATCCCTCCATAAGCGTGCACGTCGCGGAGAAGGCACACGGCAGGTCAATGTCAAGTCATCTTAAGTACCAGAGGTGATTGGTTGACCTGTCGTGACTAACTCTGGAGGGTTGGCGCTAATGAAGGCCGTTTTTGTTATCGTCAGTAAGGAACATGATGCCTTGACAGTATTGTGGTCTCCATTACCACAAACGAACGAAGAATGGGCTACCTGGAAGATTCTGCTTGAAAAAGACGTCCTCGATGAGACTACCGTAGTGGACCGGCAAGGATGCTATAATCTCGGACATATGGTTATTCCGGCGCCGATTATAAATAAACTTACTTACACACACGCTTCATGGCTAGATATAACAAAAGTAAAATGGATTGTCTCTTTACAAGTGGAAACAAAACAGTTGATGTTGCCTATGGCTTTGCATGTTACGAAACTGGGTACGTTACTAAGCGTTATCAGTTTTTTTCTTAAAAGGGAAGAGTTAATCTTGCAAAAGATTTAAACCGAATTTCATAGGCCGTAGTCAATAATTGTCAATCGAAAATATAGTAAAATTGGATAACATATAACAGCATATTCATTTCAATATTAATTTGGCATTAAATGTCATCGGTAATAAATTACATATAACATATAGCTATTCATTATTACATAATATATTAGGCAAAGTGTAAGACAGTTTTACAATCAATTGTTCATTATACAGTACAAAATGTTTTCAGAGATGTTATTAACAATACATCTTCATGTTGATCTGACTTTTTTTACAATCAATTGTTCATAATAAAATTTATATAAGTAATAGAAAGAGCATCGAAACACGAGGCTATCTGATTTGTACGAGGGGGCGTAGCCCCAGAGTATCAATCAGATTGCCGAGTATTTTGATGTTCTTTCTCTTTTGTATCATAGTCAGACATAAAAACACGTTCCCTGTTGTCACAATATGAAACCCCGGCAAAAAGAAACCAATGAACGAACATCTGAATATGATATTTCTGTCGCTTTCCCTTTCTCTGCCGTCGCACTATGTAAATCCCAGCAAAAATGAGTCAATAAATGGACATTCTCTGGAGTGCGTGCACTGTGCGTGTATATGTAAACGATTTAACATTTTCATCGGAAAAAGGTCCCCAAACTATGATACAATGTATACAATGTGTACTTCAACCACAATACAGATATTACTATACTTAGATGTTTCTATGTTGATATCAATAAGATAATAAAATTGTTCATTTCTCATTTCTAGCATTACTATTTGATAACATTTAAGACATTATGTCCGCTATAAAAGCGATAATACACACCTCCCAACTTAAAGTGGTTTACCCAATCAACTCTTGTAATTATCGCCCAAGCCCTGCATGAAGTATTGCTGAAGCCTTTTACATTAATTGTTGATGCCTATAAAATTCTCAGACAAATTTGTATTTTGATTACATGAAATGTCATGTTTGTAAAAACGATGAAGGTACTAGTGCTCTTTATTGAAAGAAGTACACATCAAGTGTTTTTGATAGTTTTTAACATCATGGGAATCTGTATCAATTACAAGAATAGCTAGGAGATGACTCTTATGTGTCTCTTTATTCGGCATTCAATTTCTTTTTTGAAGTGAAATGATATCTTCAGAAGCTGCTTTTGATTGCTTAATCAATGATGATTGCTTTTTCTCAAATGGTTACTTCCTGTTTTATTTAATACCTTTTCAGTGTGGATGTTAAATGGTGCTCATAACGTTTTAATACACAAAATTTTCTGTTCCGACATTATTGTTTCGTTAAAAAAGCTAAACCAACGGCGACTTTATTTATTTTCCCTTTCAATTATTATGCACGTCTTAGCGAATTTGTTTTGGCGACGGCATCAAATCTACAGGAAATTTTAATTTGCTTCGTTTATACGAATTTATATTAGTTCAAATTTTTGTTAGAACTTAGAAGATATAAGATTATGGAATCAACAAGTACTAAGCAACAAGTCTCACGGAAACAACAACTTGCCCCTGACGAGAACGTGAATCAACGTGGTCAGCAAACCTTAAATTTCTTGATCGACGCTTTAACCATGCAGGAACGTCCCAATTTTAATTGTTTCGATCGTATTAAAAGAAACACCACATGCAACTAAGTTTTTCTTTGTATTCAGCATCTAAAGAAGAAGGAAATTTATTTTAATATTAAGCGGAAGTACATACTTTTTAATATTTAATGGTTAACAACTTGATGAAAGTACTTTTATGTATGTTTTAAGTCAAACGATTATGTCTTCAAAATATGTGTGGAAAAACATATTTAACGTTTTTGAATAAATCTTTAAATCTTTAGCTTAGATCGTGCCAAGTATTCAATTTTCATAATGTATTGAATGCAAAAGCAGAAACAAGACTCTATAAAGTCGACTTTCAGTCTAGAAATCTTGAATAATCTTTCACAATAATATCATATTCATGTAATAAAATGATAATGATAATCAGCCCAGTTGAAACTCTATATCAGTAGATTTCTTACAATTTTAATAAGATGCTAAGAGCGTAAGTCCCTCACAAAATAAAAATATTCATACCTGGCAATTAAACTTAGGGGAGCAACTTAATGTTTAAAATATCCGAAAATATCTGATTACAAACTTTTTTTGAAAATAAAAAAGAGAAATTCGGAATTCTTTACGGCAAACTAAACATGTGCAGACTCAGTTGATTGAGAATGTTCATGGATGATTATGATAATAGGAAGCTGCCGTTAACGCCCTCTAGCACTGACTTTAAAAGTATTCAACATTTAAACATGTAACAGGCGTATAGTATGAATAATTATTTTCCTTTTTTAATTTGATATCAGTCCAGATAAAACTTATTTGCAAACACGGAACACGTGCATAGGGTTTACATTAATAAAATCAGTGCTATAATGTATAGTTTGATGACTGTTTGAGATTCAGTTCAAAGTCATACATTTAAAAATCTTTTCACATATGCAATGTAAGAAAGATGTTTTCCTATATTTTTATTGCTTTTTGTTTTATTATTCAACAATAGCATTTAAGGTGTCTTATCTCAGAAGTTAATACGAGGAAAGATGCAATGTCTTTCCTTCGCCCATTACGCAATTACATAATTTTAGGAAAAGAACAATACTAGTCTTGTTCTCTGGTTCATTTAACGAATTATTATTCCAAACCTACTGATTTTCGATTTTCAAGCTCTAAACATCATATCACTGTTTACCAGTTTGCGCTTTCCAAGTGAAAGATAGCGGAGCGTCAGTTAGGATATGATTTTTATGGGATTAATTTCTTGTCTATTGTCCGTTTTTTCTGTTTAAAATACATGTATACGTTAAGTTGACAATCATACATGATTTGCTTTATTGTATGTACGATATGTTTCAGTTAGGTCAACTTTTTAAATAAGGGTAATGGTCAGCTTTTAAATACAATAGAGAAAATAAATTCATCTATTTAAAACAAAAGCGGTTATGTTTGACTGCTTATATAAAGAAACGATTCCAGACTCCTGTGGTATGACAAATATCAATTCAAAAATAAGAAAATATCATTTTGTTGCATTAATATCCAAAATTTTACATCCGTGATAGTTGTAGTAAAGTAAAAATATCATTTTAACACTAAATGGTCAGTAAAAATCCTTCTTAAAAGTCATAGATTGTTTCAGTCAATCATTTAAAATATCCGAGATTCAACACAAATTTGAAAACTGACCAATAAGTAAAATATTGAATTCCCTTCGGCGCTACGCTCCTCATGAGATTCAATATTGTACATATTGGATAGTTTTCGGCTTATATCTACTACTTATTCAATGATTAATTAATGCTGTCTGAAACATTATGAATTATTGTATCTACCGGAAACATGAACAAAATATACACTAAACAGGTTTCAGAGAGAACTGTGATGTCCATTTATCAATGTTATTTTACAATGTTTGTTGTAATTAGCATGGAAAAAGTTAAATCAATTAAAATCCATTTATACCTCAAATAAAGAAACATACTTTGCCCAGCAGCAGAAAATAAGTGTTTTGAGAAATAAGTCTATTTATAAAGATATTTACTCAAAATTAGTCAAACATCAAACATTACCGTAGTTTAAATGATGAACGTTTTATATCATAAAATTAACAGTAGCCATTCCCCTAATTGCCCAATGAGTAATAAAAAATATGGAAACATTAATCTCGAAATTACAACCATAATCCTTGAATTCACTATTCCAGAAAATAATTTAAAGCTATTAAAACAATTCAGCTTTACTTTAAAGTAATCGTTATTTTAAACAGTTTTGCATTAATCTAAATCACGTTTGAAAAAAACAATAATCGAAAGGAAAGGACATAACCATCCCTTTGTACGTCCGATAAAAACAATTTTATAAAATGACCGGTTATTCTATATGGTATCTTATAACTTACTATACAGTGATAAATGCACCAATGCCTTCATGGTCTTTACTAAGTCAAAAACTGAAAAAGTTTCGTTTGCAAAAAATAAAAGAGCCGGGACAAGTAACATGTTAAAAAATAACAAAAAAATACCCCGGTTAATGTATTTTTTGTGGCTTTCCTTTCTATACCCCATCAGAAAAAGTAAATCAATAATACGATTTGTGCGGTTTTCAACGGCGATTACCCATATAAACCGTATTGTCCATTAATGCCTACAGACTTTTTTTTCAATTTGAAACTGGTGTTACAAAGCCGATTGTTTTATTTCTTTAATAGACACTCATTATAAATTGAAAATAAGTGAAACAGAATGTAAAATGTGTAAGATAGTTTTCACATATAATCTCTAAAACAATCAGCATAGAATGTTTCTACTCAGAAACTAGTGGAAAATTACATAGATTCTCAACAAAAATGTCTGGTGAAAACGTAATAGTCATTTTCAAATGATTAGTTCATCTGGTAGAATAATCAAAGACAAACACTTTTAAGGTGCTATTTAGGGATTTATCATCAACCATTACATTACACCGATGTCCTTCCATTAATTGATCTTCAGACATTTGATCTCAAATCGTATTTTATATTTCCCAAAAGGTCAGTTCTCTTGCAACATTGTCATCATTTTGCAGGAATTTTCTACCAGTTATGACAATCCTGTTATCGTACACCATATTTCTTTTTAAAACAATATTTAAATCAATAAAATTACATACTAGTAAATATGCATTTTCTGAGTTAACATTGCACCAATGTTATTATGAATTAACCGGTGCTCTCCTGTATATGGCGATAAACATGGCTAGTTCACCGCTAGGTCTTTCCGAAAGAGAGTTAGTGTTCATTTGATTGACAAAAGCGGTGACTCTCGAGCTTTAGCTGCCCTAATATGCAATAAAAAATCGAACCAAATAGTAGGTTATGATTGCTTCAAGAAAATGGTGTTTGTTTTAAAGAAAATTCATAAAGTTTATATACATAATGAAAAAATCATCAACCTGACGAAATGCAATTTTATGAGGCAATCAAACGGACATGTGTCTTAGCCGAGCACCTTGTACCTTATTTTGTCGAATACTTTAATCTATTGTAATTGCCAGAACACAACAAAAAGGACTAATTGGTAGGTCACGATTGCCTAAAGGAAATGGTATATTTTCCTACAAATTGTACAGATAATAATCAAATCGATACATCGTCAAAACATTTGTATTGTGTATATGCAGAATTGTCAATACAATGCACCGGCAAACAGCAATAACAGGCCTGCATAACTTGGGATGTGCTGTGCATTGTCGTAAATGTATGGTTGCTGATTTGTGCCATGTCGTATTTAAGCTCGAATTTTGTCCTATTTTCGTATGGTGCCCCGCGGAGAGACAATACGACATGGCACAAATCAGCTATCATGTAAATAGGAGTTTACAAGCTATTCAACTTGGCAAACAACAACATAATCCTAATTTTACCTGGAAAATGTATTTTGTTTGGTTACAAAAATACATTTAGTTAATATTATAAAATAACAAATCATATCAACGGCTAACACCAATGCCGCGCAACATCGAGTGTTCATGTCTCTTTTGCTTTATGTTGTCGTACACGGGGAATTCAAAGCAATCGCACAGGTCAATCCAGAACATAATCAGAGCAACACGTATGTAACAAATGCATTCAAAATATTTTGTAACTAAAACTCGTAACGAATATATACAGACTGAAAAAAACTTAGCACCGGCCTGCTTTCATGCTCTACAGAAAACTTTTCAGATGATTTTGACGAATTTTCCATAAAATTTTAATAGTATTTTTTTAAATATAAACTACAGAACATATCCGATCAAATTATTAAAAGTTTTTGCGTTTTGTTAGTTTGTTTTTTTGTTGTTGTTTTTTTTTAAGAAATTATGCCCTTTCATAAACTGTTATGCTGTCAAATGTTGCAATAATAACATTTTGTTATTTCAATATGTAAATATTCTTTTACATAAACAACAAAATAAAATTTATTGAAATATTATGCATTGCCGTCTTCGCAAAAATAGTGGTAATTTATTAAACAGATTTTACAAAAGTTATACAATTTGTTTGACAGCTTTAAAAAGTTCATAAGCTATTTAAAAGACTGAAAAATATTTCAAATTTATTTCATGCATTTATTTTATTTCTCGAGTATAATTTAAGTGAACCGGTCCATCAGAAGGTATGCAATATAATATAAAATAAAATTGCAAGGTAACTCGCAATTTAATCTGGAAATAAATAAATTTTTTGCACATGATATAATTAATTATAGCAATTACTTAGAAGTCTTGAATATTTTAAGAAATAAGAAATATAGGAATTATATTTAAGAATTATTTTATAATAATCTTCAAGTAATACAATAATAATATTATATTGTCTGTATCAATATTCGAAATATGTATGGAGAATGTGCCCATTATAACAAATCCTTTTCAAAGTATTGTTGGATAAAGACTGCTTCATACATAGACTTCGTGAGAAGCCTATTTTATGTGAAAATCTAACGATATTTCCAGTATAATTAAATGCTTTCAAATGATATGCAACTATATGACTACAGAAGAGTAACATGACTTGAGAAAACAATTAAAAGATGCAAATGACTGAATTGGTTCAGTCACGATTGATGTATATACTCTTTAAAACGTCAACTTACTGGACATTATTATAGCAAGAGCAATGCATAACCTTAAAACAACTTTCGTTTACGTGACAAGACACGCACATATCAGAAGAATTTTCCATTAAAATGTCTAGACCTTTATCTATGACTTTTATCTTTTGAATCTTTAAATTGTTAACGGCAGAATAGTTAAGTGATATAATGAATATATATGAAACACTGGCAAAAGCTTCATGGCTCTTCTCCAAATCCCTCCAGAAGCGTGCACGTCGCGGAGAAGGCACACGGCAGGTCAATGTCAAGTCATCTTAAGTACCAGAGGTGATAGGTTGACCTGTCGTGACTAACTCTGGAGGGTTGGCGCTAATGAAGGCCGTTTTCGTTATCGTCAGTAAGGAACATGATGCCTTGACAGTATTGTGGTCTCCTTTACCACAAACGAACGAAGAATGGGCTACCTGGAAGATTCTGCTTGAAAGAGACGTCCCCGATGAGACTACCGTAGTGGACCGGCAAGGATGCTATAATCTCGGACATATAGTTATTCCGGCGCCGATTATAAATAAACTTACTTACACACACGCTTCATGGCTAGATATAACAAAAGTAAAATGGATTGTCTCTTTACAAGTGGAAACAAAACAGTTGATGTTGCCTATGGCTTTGCATTTTTCGAAACTGAGTACGCAACTAAGCGTTATCAGTTTTTTTTTCTTAAAAGGGAAGAGTTAATCTTGCAAAAGATTTAAACCGAATTTCATAGGCCGTAGTCAATAATTGTAAATCGAAAATATAGTAAAATTGGATAACATATAACAGCATATTCATTTCAATATTAATTTGGCATTAAATATCATCGGTAATAAATTACATATAACATATAGCTATTCTTTATTACATAATATATTAGGCAAAGTGTAAGACAGTTTTACAATCAATTGTTCATTATACAGTAAAATGTTTTCAGAGATTTTATTAACAATACATCTTCATGTTGATCTGACTTTTTTACAATCAATTGTTCATAATAAAATTTATATAAGTAATAGAAAGAGCATCGAAACACGAGGCTATCTGATTTGTACGAGGGGGCGTAGTGTTTTGATGTTCTTTCTCTTTTGTATGATAGTCAAAAATAAAAACACGTTCCCTGTTGTCACAATATGAAACCCCGGCAAAAAGAAACCAATGAACGAACATCTGAATATGATATTTCTGTCGCTTTCCCTTTCTCTGTCGTCGCACTATGTAAATCCCAGCAAAAATGAGTCAATAAATGGACATTCTCTGGAGTGCGTGCACTGTGCATGTATATGTAAACGATTTAACTCTGACACATTTTCATCAGAAAAAGGTCCCCAAACTGTGATACAATGTGTACTTCAACCACAATACAGATATTACTATACTTAGATGTTTCTATGTTGATATCAATAAGATAATAAAAGTGTATATTTCTCATTTCTAGCATTACTTTTTGATAACATTTAAGACATTATGTCCGCTATAAAAGCGATAATATACACCTCCCAACTTAAAGTGGATTACCCAATCAACTCTTGTTATTACCGCCCAAGCCCTGCATGAAGTATTGCTGAAGCCTTTTACATTAATTGTTGATGCCTATAAAATTCTCAGACAAATTTGTATTTTGATTACATGAAATGTCATGTGTGTAAAAACGATGAAGGTACTAGTGATCTTTATTGAAAGAAGTACACATCAAGTGTTTTTGATAGTTTTTATCATCATGGGAATCTGTATCAATTACAAGAACAGCTAGGAGATGACTCTGATGTGTCTCTTAATTCGGCATTCAATTACTTTTTTGAAGTGAAATGATATCTTCAGAAGCTGCTTTTGATTGCTTAATCAATAATGATTGCTTTTTCTCCAATGGTTACTTCCTGTTTTATTTAATACCTTTTCAGTGTGGGTGTTAAATGGTGCTCATAACGTATTAATACATAAAATTTGCTGTTCCGACATTATTCTTTCGTTAAAAAAGCTAAACCAACGGCGACTTTTATTTATTTTCCCTTTCAATTATTATGCACGTCTTACCGAATTTGTTTTGGCGACGGCATCAAATCTACAGGAAATTTTAATTTGCTTCGTTTATACGAATTTATATTAGTTCCAATTTTTGTTAGAACTTAGAAGATATAAGATTATGGAACCAACATGTACTCGTACTAAGCAACAAGTCTCACGGAAACAACAACTTGCCCCTGACGGGAACGTGAATCAACGTGGCCAGCAAACCTTAAATTTCTTGTTCGGCGCTTTAACCATCCAGGAACGTCCCAATTTTAATTGTTTCGATCGTATATAAAGAAACACCACATGCAACTCAGTTTTTCTTTGTATTCAGCATCTAAAGAAGAATGAAAAATACATAAATATTAAGCGGAAGTACATACTTTTTAATATTTAATGGTTAACAAATTTACCTTTATGAATGTTTTAAGTCTTAAAGTGACATAATGTTATATTTGCTGCTGGCGGGTACGTGAGTCAACCTTAGATTATTTGTCCGACGCTTTATCCACTCACTCACTCACTCACTCACTCACTCACTCACTCACTCACTCACTCACTCACTCACTCACTCACTCACTCACTCACTCACTCACTCACTCACTCACTCACTCACTCACTCACTCACTCACTCACTCACTCACTCACTCACTCACTCACTCACTCACTCACTCACTCACTCACTCACTCACTCACTCACTCACTCACTCACTCACTCACTCACTCACTCACTCACTCACTCACTCACTCACTCACTCACTCACTCACTCACTCACTCACTCACTCACTCACTCACTCACTCACTCACTCACTCACTCACTCACTCACTCACTCACTCACTCACTCACTCACTCACTCACTCACTCACTCACTCACTCACTCACTCACTCACTCACTCACTCACTCACTCACTCACTCACTCACTCACTCACTCACTCACTCACTCACTCACTCACTCACTCACTCACTCACTCACTCACTCACTCACTCACTCACTCACTCACTCACTCACTCACTCACTCACTCACTCACTCACTCACTCACTCACTCACTCACTCACTCACTCACTCACTCACTCACTCACTCACTCACTCACTCACTCACTCACTCACTCACTCACTCACTCACTCACTCACTCACTCACTCACTCACTCACTCACTCACTCACACACTCACTCACTCACTCACTCACTCACTCACATTACTATTTTATTTCGTTCTGATTTGTCAGTGACATAAAAAGTTCAAAGGTTGTAATTATGCATTTTCAAGATTCGCTATATGTTATATGTTGGTTATTACAGGGCATTTAAGAGTGATAAAACAAATTTTAATATGATTAGTCTTAGTGAAAAGATAGCAAATACACAAACCATACGATATTTTACAATTACTTATAAACTGACAAAACAATCAGTCATTCATTTATTTCACACATCATAAGCAACGCCAACTAAAATTTTAGATAAATTTTCATCTCTTAATAACTTTGTAAATCATTTAGACAAAAGATAATTTAAACAAACACGAAGTATATTTAAAAAAGGAGTCTTTCTATAAGCTTTTGTGTTTCCTTTTAACAGACACATTTCGTATTAGATATTCTTTTATATTTTAGTTACATGTATATGACATTTCAGTCGAAATCAAGCGACTATGTCTTCAAAATATGTGTAGAAATAACATATTTAACGTTTTTGAATAAATCTTTAAATCTTTAACCTAGATCGTGCCAAGTATTCAATTTTCATAATGCATTGAATGCTAAAGCAGAAACAAGACTCTATAAAGTCGACCTTCAGTCTGGAAATCGTGAATAATCTTTCATAATAATATCATATTCATATAAAATGGTGATAATGATAATCAGCCAAATTGAAACTTTACATCAGTAGAATTCTTATCATTTTAATAGGAGGTTATGAGCGTAAATGTCTCACGAAATAAGAATATTCATACTTAGTATTATCAATCAACTTAATATATGCTAAAAGCAGCTGTCTTCCAGAAGATAGCAGAAAAACTGTCGTCTTACTAATATGTCAAATTTCCCCTCCAAAAACATTATATAAATGAAAGAAATCGAAATGACATTTCAAAATGTTCATATTGTAACCAAAAAAAAGTCATAATTTATCTGAAAACAAACAGTTCGTTTTCCGCCAACGGGAAATACCTTCTTTTATTATACTAGCGGTTTTTTCTAGTATCACGTGATTGTACGAGACGATATCGCGACCTGTGCTCCCGAACATCGTATCAAAGATATAGAGAAACGAACTGCTTTTGTTTATATATTTGTAGTAATGTATGATTGATTATATACCCCTGTATATATTAACGCTTTTATCATCATTCTTTCTTGAATTAAGGTGTCAGTAATGATTGATTTGTACAATAAACCTAACTAGATCAGTATTTTACTGTTGAATTTTGAATTTGAATTTTTATTTGATTATTTTTATTTTACTTTCTGGAGGTCAGTGGCTTTAAAATATCTGAGAAACTTTAATAACAAACTTAAGAAAAAGGAATACGGAATCCTGAAAGAACATTCAAAAATGGCAAACTTGAACATGTTACAGGTTCGGTTTGATGAGCACGTCCATAGATAATTTTTATAATTGCAAGCTACCTATCACTGACCTAGGCAGTATTCAAAATTTAATAGGCGTATGATATAAATCATTTTGTTTTTCTTTAACTTTGATATCAGTCGAGATAAAATTCATTGCAAGCTGGGAGCACGTTTCTTTTTAATTCACGTTTATAAAATAAGCGCCAAAAATGTTTCATAGTTGGATAGTTGTTTTAGATTCTGTTAAAGGTTAAACTCTTGAACATCTTTTCACACGTTGAATATCAGAAAAAAGATATTGCTATATTTCATTTATTTTTGTTTGTTATTAAACAACTAAAGTTTCTTATCATATTGTAACATAAGCAACTGCATGTAATTTCATATCGCATTATTTACAGGGAATTGTGGAAAGATCGTAAACATAACATTATAAGTTATCAAACGTCATTCATCAAACGTTATCCATCACATCGTGTGAGGTTTCATCTCACGTATAAACATGTTAATTAAATTGCTTTGTCTCAATCACTACTAATGATGCATTGTCAGATGTTTTGACTATTGCATTAAATTTTATCAAGGTCCAACAAAACATCGATTAATAGCTCTGTTATGGCAAAGTAATGTCTTAGATGGAATATTAACACTTTTATTCAATGATTAATTAATTCTGTCTGAAACATTATGGATTATTATTTACCGGAAACAGGAACAAAATATGTATTAATCAGGTTCCATTTGCATTTATCAACAAAACATCGATTAATAACTCTGTTATGACAAAGTAATGTCTTAGATGGTATAAACAAACGTATTCAATGATTAATTAATACTGTCTGAAACATTATGGATTATTATTTACCGGAAACAGGAACAAAATATGTACTAATCAGGTTCCATCCATTTATCAACGTTGTCATCTTTAAAGACAAACATATTCGTTTTTTTACATTCTAGAGATTCTTCTTGTATTCCTTCTATGCGTCCAAAACTTCTTCTTTGGATACATTCTAGTGTGATGCAGCAAGCACTCTTGGTAAATTTGCAGCAGGTAGTTGTGTTTTTTGTACCGTTCTTGCTGACGTAGAGGCCGTGTTAGACCGTACGAGGCCGTGTGAGACCCTGTATACCCGTACTTTACCGTGTCTGCCATGTATGTTTCGTATATGAACCGTATTGGTCGTATGGCGATCGTATGAAACCGTATGTGCACTCGTTTGAATCGTACCGTGATCTTGTGACATTCGGGTGTTAATCAGGTGTTGGATGTAGGACTTTGGGACGGTCTCGAACGATTCCATACGATTTATATACGACCTTGATACGGTTTGGCTCACTCGTGGAGTGAACTACACATACGGCTGTATATACGGTCTCATACGGTCTCACACGGTCTCTTACGGTCTTGTACGGTCGCTTATACGGTCATACACGGACATGGCATCCGTACCAGTTTTTTAAAAGTTTTAAAAATCATACACGGCTTACACGGATACACTTGAATGGCCCGAGTGTAGCTCGGATAACGCTACGGTTAGTTCGGTTGTATGTACGGTTTACACGGGTGGCCAACCGTGTAAGCCGTGTGTCCTGTGTGAGATACATGAGTTTTATAACGTTTAAATAATAATTTTAGAGCAAAAGAAAAAAGAGTTGAATGTATCCCTCCCCTCCCAAATGTAAATAAATACATAAATAGATAGATTAAATAAATAAATAAATAAATAAATAAATAAATAAATAAATTATGAAAGCGGTTGTTCCAAACAAATTATTATTAACAGAAAGCGTATGACCGACCCTCAATTACGGTGTACCGACATGTTACATTTTTCAGAAATCATAGATGCGCTACGAAAATAATTGTTAATGTTGACTAACGTTAACATAGAGCTATTTTAGTTTGTGTTGAAAATTTGAGTACCAAAAGGAACCAAAGTTTGTTATTAATTATAAGCTTTTGCATTACAAATATTTATTCCCTAAAGTCAATGCAGCATTTCAGCAATGTGCACCTATTTGATAAAATCCAGATACCAAAACATACGAACAAGTCAAAATAAATGTTAAATAGACATAAAAACGATTTAAAGTGCAAACAACTAGATGCAAACTGCTAATGTAATATTTGCTTAAGTTAAAGTTGCTTCAACCATTAAAATGTTAACATATTCCACAAATAAATCAATTATTATTCTTTTCTATTTAATATCTAAATTATATAATTGTTTTGTGCACGCTTTTATGAGTACATAATAAACTTTTACAGGCATTATGCTAAAGTTTTCGATCAAGACGCCTACGCGTTTTGATACATTGTAAATTTCAATAAATATATCAAATTCAACTATAATAACTTCAAAATGCCCCCGAAATTAAAATGACACTAGAAACGTTCATAACCTTATTTATTCCTACAACTCTAACAGATATATAAAGATTTATCACTCGTTCAATCTGAGCAAAACCATTAATTTTTATCATTTTTAGGGGAAAACTTAAAAGTATTAACAACTGATTAGCGATCAGAGTAGAATGTACTGGCTGCATTTTAGTTTTAACACGATACATGACTGTACTTTCTATGGAACTTTAATTTGTTACAAAAAAGTCATTATGAAAAATAAATTCGAACTTTTCTAAAAATCAAACTAATAGGCAACAAAGGTTCCTCCTTATACCTGAGGAAAAGAAACATACTTGGCCAAGCAACAAAAAGTAGAGTACTTGAGAAAGATCTGCTCGATAATAAAAATTACTAATAAATGTTCAAACAAAAAACATTACCGAAATTTAAATGACGACGTGTATTATCCTATTTTCGATAATTGCCTTTGCCTTAATTTCCCAATGAGTAATAAAAGAGTATGGAAACATTAATCTAGAAATTACAATCATTATGCTAGAATTTACTTTTTCAGAAAATGGTTTTAATCTATAAAAAAATCAGCTTTATCTTCAAGCTTGACACACTAATGTATTAAAATCAAGTCCCCGACCTTATGTATTTTTGTGGCTGTTCTTTCTATAATCCATCAGAAAAATTAAATTTCCCGAAGGAACATCAATAAAAAAATACGTATAATATCAACCTGGCTTTTACTCATATACACATTACTTCACTTCAGTGTTGATATATTTTTGCTGGTCCTTCACTTCAGTGTTGTTATATTTTTCTGGTTCTTCGGGATCATTGATGTCAGCACTTTTAAGTGTTGAGAATTGAGTACCGCTTAAGCCGGTACTAGGGGCGTTGGGAAAGTTGTATTTTTCATTGTCCCTCTTGAACAGACTCAATCAAACCGAGTCTGCAGTTTTAATGTCATTGTGTTGTGATTAATGCTTCCGATGGATCACTTTGTTTCCAGATTATTATTGATCTTTAATACATCCATACTTTGTAGTTAATTTTAAACCGGTGTTACATAGCTGATGGTTTTATTTCTCAGATAAACACAGACTCAATAGAATAGAAAATAAGTAAAACCAAACGTAAAAGTTGTTTGATTGTTTACAAATGTAATCATAAAAACAATCAACATCAGCATAGAAGGTTTTTTTCTTGTCAGACAATCGTGAAAGTTAACATAGATTCTCAACAAAAATTCCTGTCGAAAACTTTAAAGTCATTTGTTAACAATGTTGTCATCAATTATTCGGGTTGAGAAGAACAGTTATAATGTTGATGATATTGAGGGATTTTATACTAGAAATGAATCAACCATTACATTATACTGATATCCTTCTATCAATTGATCTTCAGACATTTGCTCTCAAAGCGTATTTCATATTTCCCAGAAGGACAGTTATCATGCAACATTGTCATCATAAAATGCTTTACAGGAAAATTTACCAGATATGACTATAGTGCTTATGTACACCATATTTATCTTTTACAATATATATGTTAATACAAATATATAAACAAGCCTACCAACAAGTACAAATTGCTTCCATTTCATTGCGAATTAACCAGTGTTCTCCTTTAAGGCAAATGAAGGCATACATCGATAACCATGGTCAGTCGGACACACTAGGTCTGTTCGAACGTGTGTTAGTGTTCATTAAATTGTCAAAAGTTGGAACATCGGAACTATAGTTTTCTGTAAATGTAGATCATGAAAGCATCAAGAAAATGGTGTTTTGTATATTTTGTTTAAGAAAGTTTATTCCAGCACTATTGAGTACCGCTCGAGCCTGTGCTAGGGGACTTTTCTATTAGCCATAATAAACAGACTCAATCAAACCGAGTCTGCAAATTTCATAAATTTTTGTTGTCAACGAGTTTATGAACCAAAAAAAGAAATCCGGCAAAGTACAATAATATTCATCTAACGACCATGTTTCTTAGCCGACCGCCTTGTACTTATTTGTCGAATACTTTGAACGAATCACAAAAAACGGACTAATTGTTTATTTGCAGAATAATATCAATCCATTGCAACAGCTAACAGCCATGACAGGCCACTCTGGGGTTATTGCGTTGTGTCGAAATTGTCTTAAGCTATTTGAACTGGCAAACCAGCAAAAAAACTCGATTTTCTCGGGACAATGAGCTTTGTGTCTGTGCTATGTTTTTTGCAAGCGAAATGGGCTTTATGGCGTCGTTCACGGGAGACTCAAAGCAATCGCAACAAAATCGGAGCAAAAGGTATGTAACAAATGCCTTCAAAAGATGATTCTGTAACAAAAATTCGTAAAGACTTTATTCAGATTGAACAAATCTTAGCACCGGTCAGCATTCATGCTATGTGGAAATGTAGCTTGGGCATGATATTTTGGCAAGCGCCATATGATAGAAATAGAGAAAATCCGAATCCCTAAAGAAAGCCCAACACGGTCAAATGTTGCAGGCTCGGTTTGATTGAGCCTGTTCATGGACGGTACTGGAAAGTGCAAGTTACCGTCCACACCACCTAGCACCGGCTTAAGCAGAATTCAACATTTAAACACAAAACTTGTGGAATTTTGAATTTAGAAACAATCGCAGATGTGTTCATACGGCGGTTATCATTGAACCTTTAATGTGACACAGTAGTGTCATTCCATGAAAAGCGGCGTATGGTCCCCAAGTAATAAAATGCGCGTGCCCTAAACGAGAAAACAATGGGTTGAACTAAATAAAATGCCTTAATATGCGAACCCACGGTTGCTTTAGGAAAATTGAGTTTTGTTTTTTCTTTTTTCATTGTGAAGTTAAAACACCTTTATGGTACAAGATATGTTTTCCTGAATAGTCGATTATTTAAAATGAAAGATTTACTGAAACGAATATTCAGAACAATATCTGATTATAACATAAAGTGATTTGCTATTCGTGTTGCCATTTGTTAGTTATTAAGGGATATTGAATGAATCAACCATTCCATTACACTGGTGTCCTCATGTCAATTCATCTTTGGCTTGTTGCATATTAAGTAGCTCTCAAAACGTATTAAATATTGTCAATGCGTTCTCTTATCTTGCAAAATTATCAGCATTAAAAGCTTTTATCTGATAAGAGCTTTACAACATTTGCCTATAGCATAAATGTACTTAATGCTTCTGTAACCAAAAACATTTCAGTGAATATTTTTCAGCAGCAACTGATTTCATAATAATATTGGATGCTTAGTTTACAAACTCGAGTATTAAAAAACGTAAATTTTTTTAGCCGTTGCTAGGGGAATGGGGACGGTAACTTGCAATTTTCATAACCGTCCATGAACAGGCTCTGTAGTCATTCAATCAAACCGACTCTGCAAAATTAACAAATTTGTCGTTTTGTGCGTTCTTAAGGGATTCTTTATTTCTGTCTATTTGATATAAAAGCCCTTCCTTTTTTAAACAAAATCTTATTCGGTAACTAACTATTTTATGACTAATCAGGCATTCGTAAATATAAAATTGTCAGAAGTAATAATTAATTCCACTGTCATAAGTTGTCACAAGGTTAGCTTTTAAAAAAGCTAGTAGCGACTCGCTTCGTAATTTCTTACCAGGGGCGTGTTTAAAATGACAGTTCTGTTAGCTGTAAAGACTTCAGCGAACATCAAAATAAAAGTGACCTATTAAGTTAAGGAAGCCAGTTCTCTCAGTTTAACAAAGAGGCATATGAGTATATATGAAGATAGAATGAAGTCCCTATGTCTATGCACATTTACTATATGGCCTGTTGACCTTGACCAGAAAAAAAAATAGATAAGTAGAATTCATAAAAATGTCTCTTTATACGAAGTTAAGTTGTAATATGTTATTTAGTATTGGAATAAGTGACAGATACAAGTCCTAAAGTAAACACAAGTTGTCAATCAATTCAGCCAGAAAAGCCGGGATCCTATTAAAAAAATAGGATCCCGGAAATTGACCAGTTCAAGAATATAGTTTTCAGAAAAGCCGGGATCATATTAAAAAATAAAGAGATCCCAGGAATTGGACAGTTCAAGAATATTGTTTTCAGAAAAGCTGGGATCGTATTAAAACATATAGGGATCCCGGGATTTGACCAATTCAAGAATATAGTCTTTGATTTTTCCAATTAATTAGGCATATAATTATAAGTATTGTGATTTTGTTAATAAATAGCTCTAAATATATCTATATCCTAAGTTAAATCAATTTAACTTTCATTACATACAATAAAAAAACTTAACGTTTAATGGCCTTTCATTACGACAATAATCAACACAAATATAGTTAATTAGTTTTTTCCTCTATTATCTTATACGATCCCGGATCCCGGGCGTCCCGGATCCCGGCCAGTAAATACATACACTAAATACCGGAAAGGATGAAATGACCGGAAAAAAGGAAAAAGAAAAAAAACCCAAGAACCTATGTCGTTTATGTTAATTAACCAAACGAAAACTTACTACAGAGTAAACAGGACTGGTGAAATCGCTAAATCAAAAGTCAGTGTAAATATGATTTACTGATAAGAATCCATAAAAACAAACATTTTAATCATCATTATATCTTTGCGCTCAAAACAATACTTGCTGCTTTTTAAAAATGGCGTGAAAATTGAAGGTTTTTTGACGCTTTGTAAGATCAAATTTGATTGGCTAAATAATTTTGGATCCTAGCCCTGATAGATAAATTTTGTAGAAAGCTGGGAGCTAAGCTTCGATTAAATTTTGGATGGATTCGGAGTTTTAGGTTGTTTCTCAGTAAAATCCTAACGTAATACCGGCTCGCCGTGGCGAGCCGGCATTAATAATGACGTACCCTTAATTAAATGCAGACAGCTTGTAAATTAATCATAGTTCATCATTCTTTGCTACTTTTAGACTATAACAGCTATTCTTTTAGTGAAATTATAACTCATGTTTATTGTATTATTGTAAATCCCTTGTTGTCATTAATAAGATTTTGTAATATTCAAGCATATATTGGAAAAGATAAATTTGTATAAATAAATACGTTCTTTGTCACATTTCTTAAAGATAGGTTTGAGCATTTTTATTCTCAGATATGATATGAGATTATTTAAAAATAATTTCACTTTCATTTATTAAAATATATATTTCATTGATAGCTTTGAACGGAATATCATATCCCTTTTGACGATTTTAAGTATATTTTAGAATTGTATTAAGCTAATGTAGATGTTCTTTTGGTATCCTTAAAGAATTAATTATTGTTGCTGCACTAAAATGAGCTTTATTAACTTCTTTCTGCTTAAATATGTAAGTGGCGAGGTGGCCAAATGTTTAACATGTCGGACTTGTAATCTACTGAGTGCTGGATGCGTGTGTTTAAATCCCATCAGTTGCAAGCCGTTGTTTCTGTGAGCAAGAAATTTTACACTTATGGTATAGTACTGACTTTATTCAAGAACGGTTTCGAGTGTTTCAATAAGCTTCACTATCGAATTAAAATAAATGAGTATAAACTAACTATTTAAAATCGTAAAAATAACAACAATGTATTAAAACATGTTTGAACGCATAGTAGAAATTTAGAAAATAAAAATCCCTATAGAAAGGCCAACACGGCAAAATTGAAAATGCTGCATGCTCGGTTAGATTGAGCCTATTCATGGACGGTACTGTCAAGTGCAAACTACCCTCCTCGCACCCTAGCACCGGCTTAAGCAGAATTCAACATTTAACATAAACTGGTACAAAGTCAAGCGTTAAGAATATGTCTTGAATAGAACGGAAAACCCATCAATATTTGTTATATTAAACCATTACAATCATGACTGAGAGATAACATTAATGTCTCTTTTAAAAAGCTTTTAATACCTTTTGAAGTTCAGTGATATCTTTCTCATTTTTGAATCTTTATATCTAATATTTAATATTGAAATATTTCTGCGAGGTTATTAATGATGATTTAAAGATGAATAATATTCTGTTCAAACATTTAATGTGAACAAAAAAAAAGAAGATGAATCTGTATTTTTGCCTCAGCGATCTCAAGTAAAGTATGCTTCACAGTGCACTACGATTTTGGTCTTTAACCGAGAGAATATTTGAATCTGGGTCGACAATTTCTATCAAAGGTTACATCGGAAGGAAAAATTGTTTTTCAGAAAAGATTCAATGTTGATTTTTCAATATTTAGTCTGAATTCTATATTCATGAGTTTCACGACTAAAGCATCAGAATATATGTTATAACAGTATCATTTTTATTTATTTGTTTATGTTATTTTGGTCCGTCGTAATATTGACATGTATGTCAAGACTGTTTTCCATTTTACATACTAGCTTTGTTTCATTATTTGTAAGATTAAACTCATAACACAAATATGACAATGTGAATCAAAAATGTAAAGTCCTTTTGAGAATATTAATTTATTTAGTTTATGTCGATTGCTGTTTTACTAAGTTAATGTTTTATGCTTTACTGGTTGAGGAATACCTCAGGTGCTATGTGTGCGTTAATACAGGCACAAATGGGCACCTAGGTGGTTCTAACGTACAGAAGGGCACTCGAGGTCTTCTTTCACCAGTAAATCTGAAAAGTCGCTAAAAGACATATACTGTATTGGTGTATAAATATAAATGATCAAAGAGTTCAGCAGATAGGTTTACAAGCCAATTTTGAAATCATTTGACATCGAAAGTTTTGAACATAATGCAGAAAGACATTTCTTACACACATGTAATTATCAATGTTTTCATCTTTGGA